>NW_026600214.1:1343302-1345802 GCF_029448725.1 Salvelinus fontinalis
GTGTAGTTCACTGGTTACCCACGTCCTGAATACCACCCTGTTCACTGGTTACCCACGTCCTGAATACCACCCTGTGTAGTTCACTGGTTACCCACGTCCTGAATACCACCCTGTGTAGTTCACTGGTTACCCACGTCCTGAATACCACCCTGTGTAGTTCACTGGTTACCCACGTCCTGAATACCACCCTGTGTAGTTCACTGGTTACCCACGTCCTGAATACCACCCTGTGTAGTTCACTGGTTACCCACGTCCTGAATACCACCCTGTGTAGTTCACTGGTTACCCACATCCTGAATACCACCCTATGGTTACCCACATCCTGAATACCACCCTGTATAGTTCACTGGTTACCCACGTCCTGAATACCACCCTGTGGTTACCCACGTCCTGAATACCACCCTATGGTTACCCACATCCTGAATACCACCCTGTGTAGTTCACTGGTTACCCACGTCCTGAATACCACCCTATGGTTACCCACGTCCTGAATACCACCCTATGGTTACCCACGTCCTGAATACCACCCTATGGTTACCCACATCCTGAATACCACCCTGTTCACTGGTTACCCACGTCCTGAATACCATCCTATGTAGTTCACTGGTTACCCACGTCCTGAATACCACCCTATGGTTACCCACGTCCTGAATACCACCCTATGGTTACCCACATCCTGAATACCACCCTATGGTTACCCACATCCTGAATACCACCCTATGGTTACCCACGTCCTGAATACCACCCTATGGTTACCCACGTCCTGAATACCACCCTATGGTTACCCACATCCTGAATACCATCCTATGGTTACCCACGTCCTGAATACCACCCTGTGGTTACCCACGTCCTGAATACCACCCTGTGTAGTTCACTGGTTACCCACGTCCTGAATACCACCCTGTGTAGTTCACTGGTTACCCACGTCCTGAATACCATCCTGTGTAGTTCACTGGTTACCCACGTCCTGAACACCACCCTGTGGTTACCCACGTCCTGAATACCACCCTGTGTAGTTCACTGGTTACCCACGTCCTGAACACCACCCTGTGGTTACCCATGCCCTGATTACCACCCTATGGTAGTGTAGTTCACTGTGCATACCTGTGTGTGTGTGTGTTTACGTACCTGTGTTTAAATACTTGTGTGCTTGCGTGTATATGTGTGTTTACGTACCTGTGTGTGTTAATGTGTGTGTGTGTGTTTACATACCTGTGTGTGTGTGTGTGTGTGTGTGTTTACGTACCTGTGTGTGTGTGTGTGTGTGTGTGTGTGTGTGTTTACTCTACGTGTGTGTGTGTGTGTGTTTACGTACCTGTGTGTGTGTGTGTGTATTTACTCTACCTGTGTGTGTGTCTGTGTGTGTGTGTGTGTGTGTGTGTGTGTGTGTGTGTGTGTGTGTGTGTGTGTGTGTGTGTGTGTGTGTGTGTGTGTGTGTGTGTGTGTATTTACTCTACCTGTGTGTGTGTGTGTGTGTGTGTGTGTGTGTGTGTGTGTGTGTGTGTGTGTGTGTGTGTGTGTGTGTGTGTGTGTGTGTGTGTGTGTGTGTGTGTGTGTGTGTGTGTGTGTATTTACTCTACCTGTGTGTGTGTGTGTGTGTGTGTGTGTGTGTGTGTGTGTGTGTGTGTGTGTGTGTGTGTGTGTGTACCTCCCAGGTATCCGTGAGGATAATGAGGAGGAGGTGCGTCGTCTTTCGACAGAGAGCAGGTTTGAGCAGACGGTCCGGAAGGCAGCCATGATGATGTTCAGGAAGTTGAACCCTGACAGGAAGAAGAAGATGGCTGTGTCTGAGATGATGGAGAACGTTGGACAGGTCAACGCTGTGCACGGTACGGCACACACACACACACACCTGGACACACACACACACACACCTGGATAGCACACACACACACACCTGGACACCCACACACACACACCTGGATAGCACACACACACACACCTGGACACACACACACACACACACACCTGGATAGCACACACACACACACCTGGATAGCACACACACACACACCTGAACACACACACACACACACACCTGGATAGCACACACACACACACCTGGACACACACACACACACACCTGGACACACACACACACACACCTGGATAGCACACACACACACACACCTGGACACACACACACACACCTGGACACACACACACACACACCTGGATAGCACACACACACACACACCTGGACACACACACACACACACACACACCTGGATAGCACACACACACACACACCTGGACACACACACACACACACACACACACACACACCTGGACACACACACACACCTGGACACACACACACACACACACCTGGATAGCACACACACACACACACCTGGATAGCACACACACACACACACCTGGATAGCACACACACACACACACACACACACACACACCTGGACACACACACACACACACACCTGGACACACACACACACACACACACACACACACACCTGGACACACACACACACACACA
>NW_026600214.1:1350802-1375802 GCF_029448725.1 Salvelinus fontinalis
TAATAATGCATATTACTGCTGGTCCTATGTTCTGTCTGTAGGTATATATATATATATTATAGTACATATTACTGCTGGTCCTATGTGTGGTTCGGTCTGTAGGTATATATATATATATATATTATAATACATATTACTGCTGGTCCTATGTTCTGTCTAGGTATATATATATATATATATTATAGTACATATTACTGCTGGTCCTATGTTTTGTCTGTAGGTATATATATATATATTATAGTACATATTACTGCTGGTCCTATGTTCTGTCTGTAGGTATATATATATATATATATTATAGTACATATTACTGCTGGTCCTATGTTCTGTCTGTAGGTATATATATATATATATATTATAATGCATATTACTGCTGGTCCTATGTTCTGTCTGTAGGTATATATATATATATTATAATGCATATTACTGCTGGTCCTATGTTCTGTCTGTAGGTATATATATATATATATTTATTATAGTGCATATTACTGCTGGTCCTATGTTCTGTCTGTAGGTAAATATATATATATATTATAGTACATATTACTGCTGGTCCTATGTTCTGTCTGTAGGTATATATATATATATATTATAGTACATATTACTGCTGGTCCTATGTGTGGTTCTGTCTGTAGGTATATATATATATATATATATATATATATATATATATATATATATATATATATATATATATATATATATATATATATATATATATATATATATATATATATATTATAATACATATTACTGCTGGTCCTATGTTCTGTCTGTAGGTGGCAACGTCTTTGTGTTCCCTGACCAGTCTCCTGCCCCAGAGTGCTGTTCTGCTGAGGATGCTGAGCCACACCTTCACTACCCTGCCACTAGGGGAGTCAGTGGTGATGAAGATCAGTCTGCCCTGCCTGCTAGACCTCTACCTCTACTTCCTGTTCTTCAGGTCAGTACCTCTAACTCTACTTCCTGTTCTTCAGGTCAGTACCTCTACTTCCTGTTCTACAGGTCAGTACCTCTACCTCTACTACCTGTTCTACAGGTCAGTACCTCTACCTCTACTTCCTGTTCTACAGGTCAGTACCTCTACCTCTACTTCCTGTTCTTCAGGTCAGTACCTCTAACTCTACTTCCTGTTCTGCAGGTCAGTACCTCTACCTCTACTTCCTGTTCTACAGGTCAGTACCTCTACCTCTACTTCCTGTTCTACAGGTCAGTACCTCTACCTCTACTTCCTGTTCTACAGGTCAGTACCTCTACCTCTACTTCCTGTTCTTCAGGTCAGTACCTCTAACTCTACTTCCTGTTCTACAGGTCAGTACCTCTACCTCTATTTCCTGTTCTTCAGGTCAGTACCTCTACCTCTACTTCCTGTTCTACAGGTCAGTACCTCTACCTCTACTTCTTGTTCTTCAGGTCAGTACCTCTACCTCTACTTCCTGTTCTACAGGTCAGTACCTCTACCTCTACTTCCTGTTCTACAGGTCAGTACCTCTACCTCTACTTCCTGTTCTTCAGGTCAGTACCTCTACCTCTACTTCCTGTTCTACAGGTCAGTACCTCTACCTCTACTTCCTGTTCTTCAGGTCAGTACCTCTACCTCTACTTCCTGTTCTACAGGTCAGTACCTCTACCTCTACTTCCTGTTCTACAGGTCAGTACCTCTACCTCTACTTCCTGTTCTTCAGGTCAGTACCTCTACTTCCTGTTCTACAGGTCAGTACCTCTACCTCTACTTCCTGTTCTACAGGTCAGTAACTCTGCCTCTACTTCCTGTTCTTCAGGTCAGTACCTCTACCTCTACTTCCTGTTCTACAGGTCAGTACCTCTACCTCTACTTCCTGTTCTACAGGTCAGTACCTCTACCTCTACTACCTGTTCTACAGGTCAGTACCTCTACCTCTACTTCCTGTTCTACAGGTCAGTACCTCTACCTCTACTTCCTGTTCTTCAGGTCAGTACCTCTAACTCTACTTCCTGTTCTGCAGGTCAGTACCTCTACCTCTACTTCCTGTTCTACAGGTCAGTACCTCTACCTCTACTTCCTGTTCTACAGGTCAGTACCTCTACCTCTACTTCCTGTTCTTCAGGTCAGTACCTCTGCCTCTACTTCCTGTTCTACAGGTCAGTACCTCTACCTCTACTTCCTGTTCTTCAGGTCAGTACCTCTACCTCTACTTCCTGTTCTACAGGTCAGTACCTCTGCCTCTACTTCCTGTTCTTCAGGTCAGTACCTCTACCTCTACTTCCTGTTCTACAGGTCAGTACCTCTACCTCTACTTCCTGTTCTACAGGTCAGTACCTCTACCTCTACTTCCTGTTCTACAGGTCAGTACCTCTACCTCTACTTCCTGTTCTACAGGTCAGTACCTCTACCTCTACTTCCTGTTCTTCAGGTCAGTACCTCTACCTCTACTTCCTGTTCTACAGGCCAGTACCTCTACCTCTACTTCCTGTTCTTCAGGTCAGTACCTCTACCTCTACTTCCTGTTCTACAGGTCAGTACCTCTACCTCTATTTCCTGTTCTACAGGTCAGTACCTCTACCTCTACTTCCTGTTCTTCAGGTCAGTACCTCTACCTCTACTTCCTGTTCTACAGGTCAGTACCTCTACCTCTACTTCCTGTTCTTCAGGTCAGTAACTCTACCTCTACTTCCTGTTCTACAGGTCAGTACCTCTACCTCTACTTCCTGTTCTTCAGGTCATTAACCTGTTGGGGATGGGGGCGCTGTTTAGACTATTTATGCTAATGTGGCTAATTTTTTAAACGGCTTCCCACAAAATCCTTGATCGTACAATATGCATATTATTATTATTATTGGATAGAAAACAGTCTATAGTTTCTATAGGAGTTGAAATTTTGTCTCTAAGTGGAACAGAGCCCATTCTACAGCAATTTCCCTGACATGGAGTCAGATTTGAGAAACGTTGGCCACTTTTCTGAAGTCATTTAAAAGGGCTCTGTCGTTGCTATGACTATACGGACACTTCTTACGTCTTCCCCTGGATGCCTTTACGTGATGACGATTCCAACGGGCTCGATTGCTCGTTCACAGGCCCTACAAATGAAAAAAACCTTTAGCTAGCAAGTCTTTTCTTGCTGCGTAACGCGCGTGGAAGACACCGACCCTCTCCTGTTCCAAGCGTTAGTTTAGCCTGTTATATTTCTCCGGTCATCTTTTCACTCGTTATAGGAGTTACAAACATCACAAAGTAGTTAATTTAAAGCGTTTTATAGCAATTTATATCCGTTTAGTGCGATTTTGGGACATTTATTTTTGCAACGATGTGAAAAGTTGGACACGCTTTTCAGTTCATCCCGAACGTAGTTGACATTTCCACATGGCAAGAGGACAGCTTTCCACCAAAAGACGATTTCTCCCAAGAAAGGATCCTTTGCCCAAGATACTGATGGAAGAACAGCTCAAGGTAGGACATTTTTATTATGATAAATCGTGTTTCTGTCGAAACATTTTAGTGGCTTAGGACGCCATGTTTTTTGACGTAGCTTCGCTTGGCGCAAACTGTATTGAAAAGTAAGGATAAATTAAAAAATGTAATAACGCAATTGTATTAAGAATTAAATTGTCTATCAATCCCTGTCCACCCTATATTTTTTAGTCACGTTTATGAGTATTTATGTATAAGAGTAGATCACTGTCTAAGTGGCGCAAGGACATTTTCTTTACCAGCTTGTCTACATTTCACATTGTCTAACCATGATTTTGGTGGCTAAATATAAACATTTTCGATCAAACTGTATATGCATGTTGTAATGTGATGTTACAGGAGTGTCATCGGAAGAATTCTGAGAAGGTTAGTGAAAAAATTAATATCTTTTGGCGATGTTGACTTTTATCGCTCACTTTGGCTAGAATCAATGCTGGGCTGCTAATTGCTATGTGCTAAGCTAATATAACGATTTATTGTGTTTTCGCTGTAAGACACTTAGAAAATCTGAAATATTGTCTGTATTCACAGGATCTGTGTCTTTCGATTCGTGTATGCTGTGTATTTTTACGAAATGTTTGATGATTAGTAGTTAGGTAAACACGTTGCTCATTGTAATTATTCTAGTCCATTTGTGATGGTGGGTGCAATTGTAAACTATGCCATATACCTGAAATATGCACTTTTTTCTAACAAAACCTATCCCATACCATAAATATGTTATCAGACTGTCATCTAATGAGTTTTTTTGTTGGTTAGGGGCTATAAATATCTTAGTTTAGCCGAATTGGTGATGGCTACTGGTGTTGGTGGACAAATAAAAGATGGTGGAATATGCTAATGTGTTTTTAGGTAATAGATGTACATCTTTACATATTGTGTCTTCCCTGTAAAACATTTTAAAAATCGGAAATGTTGACTGGATTCATAAGATCTGTGTCTTTCATTAGCTGTATTGGACTTTAATGTGTGAAAGTTAAATATTTAAAAAAATATTTTTTTTGAATTTCGCGGCACTGGTTTTTCAGTGGGGGGGGGGGGGGGGAGTGCCGCTAGCGCCACGCTGATCCTAGACAGGTTAACTCTACCTCTACTTCCTGTTCTTCAGTTGAGCACGATGGAATATGGCGTTAGGTAGCCTATCGGCTGGACTCTTGGTTCATCAACCAAAAGGTTGAAAAATCTGTTGATGTTCCCTTGAGCAAGGCCCTCATCCCTAACTGCCCCTGGAAGTCTCTCTGGATAAGAATGTCTGCTAAGTGTAAAATAGATCAATCACATCTGATGTGTGTTTGACAAGGGAAATGTTTGTGAAGGTTCTACTCCATATAGTAAGAGTAGCAGAGTCATTTTCAGTTAGATTGTTGTCGCTGAAAAGCCTCAGTAATCCATGCCAAAATTAGCTATTTGCGGCTTCACCGTAACATTTTTGCTTCACCACCCCACCCTTCCCCCCTCTCTCCCCTCTCTCATCTCCTCACCACCCCTACAACCCCCCTCTCTCATCTCCTCACCACCCCTACAACCCCCCCCCCCCCCCTCCCAGTATGGCTAGGCAGCGTGGTTTCCGTGGGACCTACTGTTTCCTGGTCCCCTACCTGGTCTGCTTCCTGTGGTGTGAGTTCTCTGTGGTGCTGCTCCAAAACTCTTCCCCCGTGGGGCTCATCCGGACCTGCGTTGCCTACTTCCTCTTCCTGTTTGCCTTGCCCGTGCTGGCCGTGGGGCTGGCCGCCATGGTCCTCATCCAGCTGGTCAAATGGTTCCTGGAACTGGAGCTCACCAAGGTGATGATTGTTCGGCAGTTTAAGAGACATGCACACAGGACATACATTTTAAAAACACGATGGGGATCGCCCAATAAAGTCAAGGACTTGTTTCTGTTGTGTTCCCAAATGGCGATACGATAACTTTATTGTCAATTTGCATTTGTTTCATTTAGTGAGGTCAGTTTACAAAATACACAAATCAACACACAGTAATACCACTATAATACCACTATAATACCACTATAATGCCACTATAATACCACTATAATACCACTATAATACCACTATAAAGCCACTATAATACCACTATAATACCACTATAATACCACTGTAATACCACTGTAATACCACTATAATACCACTATAATACCACTATAATACCACTATAATGCCACTATAATACCACTATAATACCACTATAATACCACTATAATACCACTATAATGCCACTATAATACCACTATAATACCACTATAATACCACTATAATACCACTATAATACCACTATAATGCCACTATAATACCACTATAATACCACTATAATCCCCTATAATGCCACTATAATACCACTATAATACCACTATAATACCACTATAATACCACTATAATCCCCTATAATGCCACTATAAAGCCACTATAATACCACTATAATACCACTATAATGCCACTATAATACCACTATAAATCCCCTATAATGCCACTATAATCCCACTATAAAGCCACTATAAAGTCACTGTAATACCACTGTAATACCACTATAATGCCACTATAATACCACTATAATGCCACTATAATACCACTGTAATACCACTGTAATACCACTGTAATACCACTATAATGCCACTATAATACCACTATAATACCACTGTAATACCACTGTAATACCACTATAATACCACTATAATACCACTATAATACCACTATAATACCACTATAATACCACTATAATACCACTATAATGCCACTATAATACCACTGTAATACCCCTATAATACCACTATAATACCACTATAATACCACTATAATACCACTATAATACCACTATAATGCCACTATAATGCCACTATAATGCCACTATAATACCACTATAATACCACTGTAATACCACTATAATACCACTATAATACCACTATAATACCACTATAATACCACTATAAATCCCCTATAAAGCCACTATAAATCCCCTATAAAGCCACTATAATACCACTATAATACCACTATAATACCCCTATAATACCACTATAAATCCACTATAAAGCCACTATAATGCCACTATAATACCACTGTAATACCACTATAATACCACTATAAATCCCCTATAATACCACTATAAATCCCCTATAATACCCCTATAATACCCCTATAATACCCCTATAATACCACTATAATACCACTATAATACCACTATAATACCACTATAATACCACTATAATACCACTATAAATCCCCTATAATGCCACTATAAAGCCACTATAATGCCACTATAATACCACTATAAAGCCACTATAATACCACTATAAATCCCCTATAATGCCACTATAATCCCACTATAATCCCACTATAAAGCCACTATAATACCACTATAATACCACTATAATACCACTATAAATCCCCTATAATGCCACTATAATCCCACTATAAAGCCACTATAATACCACTATAAATCCCCTATAATGCCACTATAATCCCACTATAATACCACTATAATACCACTATAATACCACTATAATACCACTATAATACCACTATAATACCACTATGATACCACTATAATACCACTATAATACCACTATAATACCACTATAATTCCACTATAATACCACTATAATACCACTATAATGCCACTATAATACCACTATAATACCACTATAAATCCCCTATAATACCACTATAATACCACTATAATACCACTATAATACCACTATAAAGCCACTATAATACCACTATAATACCACTATAATGCCACTATAATACCCCTATAATACCACTATAATACCACTATAATACCACTATAATACCACTATAATACCACTGTAATACCACTGTAATACCACTATAATACCACTATAATACCACTGTAATACCACTGTAATACCATTGTAATACCACTATAATACCACTATAATACCACTATAAATCCCCTATAATACCACTATAATACCACTATAATACCACTATAATACCACTATAATACCACTATAATACCACTATAATACCACTAAAATACCACTATAATACCCCTATAATACCACTATAAAGCCACTATAATACCACTATAATGCCACTATAATACCACTATAATGCCACTATAAACCCCCTATAATACCACTATAATACCACTATAATCACGGTAGTCTGACTTGGGACACATTCCCACATTGCGTTGGGTCAATAAAGTTTCATCTCGTTCTGACTCTCAGATGATTGTGACGCTGGCCGTGTGTGCGGTGCCGGTGACCCTGAGGCTGTGGACGCGCTTCGGCCTGTCGCTCATGGACGTGTTCCGCTCCGTGTCGCAACGCGGCGTCGTCAAGCTCATCCTGTGCTGCGTCACCACGGTGATGCTGTTCTTCTGGATCTACGTGTACCAGTCTGAGGGACTGCAGGTAAAGAGGAAGGGGGAGGGGTTTATTCTATACATATTTGAAAGGGGGAGGGGTTTATTCGATACATATTTGAAAGGGGGAGGGGTTTATTCGATACATATTTGAAAGGGGGAGGGGTTTATTCTATACATTTTTGAAAGGGGGAGGGGTTTATTCGATACATATTTGAAAGAGGGAGGGGTTTATTCTATACATATTTGAAAAGGGGGAGGGGTTTATTCTATACATATTTGAAAGAGGGAGGGGTTTATTCTATACATATTTGAAAAGGGGGAGGGGTTTATTCTATACATATTTGAAAGAGGGAGGGGTTTATTCGATACATATTTGAAAGGGGGAGGGGTTTATTCGATACATATTTGAAAGAGGGAGGGGTTTATTCTATACATATTTGAAAGAGGGAGGGGTTTATTCTATACATATTTGAAAGGGGGAGGGGTTTATTCTATACATATTTGAAAGGGGGAGGGGTTTATTCTATACATATTTGAAAGAGGGAGGGGTTTATTCTATACATATTTGAAAAGGGGGAGGGGTTTATTCCATACATATTTGAAAAGGGGAGGGGTTTATTCTATACATATTTGAAAGGGGGAGGGGTTTATTCTATACATATTTGAAAGGGGGAGGGGTTTATTCTATACATATTTGAAAAGGGGAGGGGTTTATTCTATACATATTTGAAAGAGGGAGGGGTTTATGCCATACATATTTGAAAAGGGGGAGGGGTTTATGCCATACATATTTGAAAAGGGGGAGGGGTTTATGCCATACATATTTGAAAAGGGGAGGGGTTTATTCTATACATATTTGAAAGAGGGAGTTGCCTTATAACTCCCTTTGGGGTTTTTCCTTCTCCTGCACTTTTATCTTGTCTTTTTAAAACCCTCATCACATTGTTTTGTATTTCCTTGTGTGCAAATAAATAATACATTAATAAAAAATAAAAAAATAAAAAAAAGGGGTGGGGAGCAAGACATACAGTGAGCTCTAAAAGTATTGGGACAGTGACACATTTTTGATTTTTCTGACTCTGTATTCCAGCACTTCGGATTTGAAATGCAACAATTATTTCAAGGTTAAAGGTCAGACTGACAGCTTTAATTTGAGGGTATTTTCATGCACATCCGGTGAACCGTTTAGAAATTACATCACTTTTTGTACATAGTCCCTCCATTTTAGGGGAGCAAAAGTATTTGGATAAATTCACTTAGTGGTAAAAAGTGTAGTATTTGGTCCCATCTTCACAGCACGCAATGACTACGTCAAGCTTGTGACTCTACAAACTTGTTGGATACATTTGCTGTTTGTTTTGGTTGTGTTTCAGATTATTTTGTGCAAAATTAGAAATGAATGGTAAATAATGTATTGTGTCATTTTGGAGTCACTTTTTATTGAGTCACAAGCTTGATGTAGTCATTACGTGCTAGGAATATGGGACCAAATGGTACACTTTAGACTACTTTAAAACACATAGAAGTGCATTTTCCCAATGCTTTTGGTCCCCTAAAATGGGGGGGGAACTATGTGCAAAAAATGCTGTAATTTCTAAACGGTTCACCAGATGACAAAACCCTTAAATTAAAGCTGTCCGTCTGCACTTTAACCTCTTAGTCGTTGTATTATTTCAAATCAGAAGTGCTGGAGTACAAAGCCAAAATAACAAAAGTATTGGGACAGTAACATGTGTCCCTGTCCCCAATACTGTTGGAGCTCATTCTATTACAGTTATGTGAATGTATCTCTGGATGGGACGGTAACTGGGGCTGTACTTGGCTCGCTTTATACTGGATGGGACCGTAACTGGGGCTGTACTTGACTCGCTTTATACTGGATGGGACCGTAACTGGGGCTGTACTTGACTCGCTTTATACTGGATGGGACCGTAACTGGGGCTGTACTTGTCTCTCTTTATACTGGATGGGACCATAACTGGGGCTGTACTTGACTCGCTTTATACTGGATGGGACCGTAACTGGGGCTGTACTTGACTCGCTTTATACTGGATGGGACCGTAACTGGGGCTGTACTTGTCTCTCTTTATACTGGATGGGACCGTAACTGGGGCTGTACTTGGCTCGCTTTATACTGGATGGGACCGTAACTGGGGCTGTACTTGGCTCGCTTTATACTGGATGGGACCATAACTGGGGCTAAATGAACTCCATTGATTTAATTAAATGTCATATTTAGTTTATTTACCTATTTGATTTGATTTAACCTTTAGTTGTATTGAATGAAATGTAATGTTGATGTTTAGGGCTATAACTCGACGTTGACCTGGAGACAGTACGGGCAGCTGTGTGGTCCTCCTGCCTGGAAGGTGAAAGGTCTGGCTCAGACACAGATCTTCTGCACACACCTGGACGGACACCAGGTACATCACTTAAACACTCTGACACCAGGTACATCACTTAAACACTCTGACACCAGGTACATCACTTAAACACTCTGACACCAGGTACATCACTTAAACATTCTGACACCAGGTACATCACTACAACACTCTGACACCAGGTACATCACTTAAACACTCTGACACCAGGTACATCACTACAACACTCTGACACCAGGTACACCACTTAAACACTCTGACACCAGGTACATCACTTAAACACTCTGACACCAGGTACATCACTTAAACATCCTGACACCAGGTACATCACTTAAACACTCTGACACCAGGTACATCACTTAAACATTCTGACACCAGGTACATTCTGACACCAGGTACATCACTTAAACATCCTGACACCAGGTACATCACTTAAACATTCTGACACCAGGTACATCACTTAAACACTCTGACACCATGTACATCACTTAAATACTCTGACACCAGGTACATCACTTAAACACTCTGACACCAGGTACATCACTTAAACACTCTGACACCAGGTACATCACTTAAACATTCTGACACCAGGTACATCACTAAAACACTCTGACACCAGGTACACCACTTAAACACTCTGACACCAGGTACATCACTTAAACACTCTGACACCAGGTACATCACTTAAACATTCTGACACCAGGTACATCACTTAAACACTCTGACACCAGGTACATCACTTAAACACTCTGACACCAGGTTACATCACTACAACACTCTGACACCAGGTACATCACTTAAACACTCTGACACCAGGTACATCACTTAAACACTCTGACACCAGGTACATCACTACAACACTCTGACACCAGGTACATCACTTAAACATTCTGACACCAGGTACATCACTTAAACACTCAGACACCAGGTACATTCTGACACCAGGTACACCACTTAAACACTCTGACACCAGGTACATCACTACAACACTCTGACACCAGGTACATCACTTAAACATTCTGACACCAGGTACATCACTACAACACTCTGACACCAGGTACATCACTTAAACACTCTGACACCAGGTACATCACTACAACACTCTGACACCAGGTACATCACTTAAACACTCTGACACCAGGTACATCACTACAACACTCTGACACCAGGTACATCACTTAAACACTCTGACACCAGGTACATCACTACAACACTCTGACACCAGGTACATCACTTAAACACTCTGACACCAGGTACATCACTACAACACTCTGACACCAGGTACATCACTTAAACACTCTGACACCAGGTACATCACTTAAACACTCTGACACCAGGTACATCACTTAAACACTCTGACACCAGGTACATCACTTCAAAATTCTGACACCAGGTACATCACTTAAACACTCTGACACCAGGTACATCACTTAAACACTCTGACACCAGGTACATCACTACAACACTCTGACACCAGGTACATCACTACAACACTCTGACACCAGGTACATAACTTAAACACTCTGACACCAGGTACATCACTACAACACTCTGACACCAGGTACATCACTTAAACACTCTGACACCAGGTACATCACTTAAACACTCTGACACCAGGTACATCACTTAAACACTCTGACACCAGGTACATCACTTAAACATCCTGACACCAGGTACATCCCTTAAACATTCTGACACCAGGTACATCACTTAAACACTCTGACACCAGGTACATCACTTAAACACTCTGACACCAGGTACATCACTTAAACATTCTGACACCAGGTACATCACTTAAACATTCTGACACCAGGTACATCACTTAAACACTCTGACACCATGTACATCACTTAAACACTCTGACACCAGGTACATCACTTAAACACTCTGACACCAGATACATCACTTAAACATTCTGACACCAGGTACATCACTTAAACATTCTGATACCAGGTACACCACTTAAACATTCTGACACCAGGTACATCACTTAAACACTCTGACACCAGGTACATCACTTAAACATCCTGACACCAGGTACATCACTTAAACATTCTGACACCAGGTACATCACTTAAACACTCTGACACCAGGTACATCACTTAAACACTCTGACACCAGGTACATCACTTAAACACTCTGACACCAGATACATCACTTAAACATTCTGACACCAGGTACATCACTTAAACATTCTGATACCAGGTACACCACTTAAACATTCTGACACCAGGTACATCACTTAAACACTCTGACACCAGGTACATCACTTAAACATCCTGACACCAGGTACATCACTTAAACATTCTGACACCAGGTACATCACTTAAACACTCTGACACCAGGTACATCACTTAAACACTCTGACACCAGGTACATCACTTAAACATTCTGACACCAGGTACATCACTTAAACATTCTGACACCAGGTACATCACTTAAACATTCTGACACCAGGTACACCACTTAAACATTCTGACACCAGGTACATTCTGACACCAGGTACATCACTTAAACATTCTGACACCAGGTACACCACTTAAACACTCTGACACCAGGTACATTCTGACACCAGGTACATCACTTAAACACTCTGACAGCATGTACATCACTTAAACTCTCTGACACCAGGTACATCACTTAAACATTCTGACACCAGGTACATCACTTAAACACTCTGACACCAGGTACATCACTTAAACACTCTGACACCAGGTACATCACTTAAACACTCTGACACCAGGTACATCACTTAAACACTCTGACACCAGGTACATCACTTAAACATTCTGACACCAGGTACATCACTTAAACATTCTGACACCAGGTACATCACTTAAACATTCTGACACCAGGTACACCACTTAAACATTCTGACACCAGGTACATTCTGACACCAGGTACATCACTTAAACATTCTGACACCAGGTACATCACTTAAACATTCTGACACCAGGTACATCACTTAAACATTCAGACACCAGGTACATCACTTAAACATTCTGACACCAGGTACACCACTTAAACACTCTGACACCAGGTACATTCTGACACCAGGTACATCACTTAAACACTCTGACAGCATGTACATCACTTAAACTCTCTGACACCAGGTACATCACTTAAACATTCTGACACCAGGTACATCACTTAAACACTCTGACACCAGGTACATCACTTAAACACTCTGACACCAGGTACATCACTTAAACACTCTGACACCAGGTACATCACTTAAACATTCTGATACCAGGTACATCACTTAAACATTCTGACACCAGGTACATCACTTAAACACTCTGACACCAGGTACATCACTTAAACATTCACCAGATACATCACTTAAACACTCTGACACCAGGTACATCACTTAAACACTCTGACACCAGGTACATCACTTAAACACTCTGACACCAGGTACATCACTTAAACATTCTGACACCAGGTACATCACTTAAACATTCTGACACCAGGTACATCACTTAAACATTCTGACACCAGGTACACCACTTAAACATTCTGACACCAGGTACATTCTGACACCAGGTACATCACTTAAACATTCTGACACCAGGTACATCACTTAAACATTCTGACACCAGGTACATCACTTAAACATTCAGACACCAGGTACATCACTTAAACATTCTGACACCAGGTACACCACTTAAACACTCTGACACCAGGTACATTCTGACACCAGGTACATCACTTAAACACTCTGACAGCATGTACATCACTTAAACTCTCTGACACCAGGTACATCACTTAAACATTCTGACACCAGGTACATCACTTAAACACTCTGACACCAGGTACATCACTTAAACACTCTGACACCAGGTACATCACTTAAACACTCTGACACCAGGTACATCACTTAAACATTCTGATACCAGGTACATCACTTAAACATTCTGACACCAGGTACATCACTTAAACACTCTGACACCAGGTACATCACTTAAACATTCACCAGATACATCACTTAAACATTCTGACACCTGGTACATCACTTAAACACTCAGACACCAGGTACATCACTTAAACATTCTTACACCAGGTACATCACTTAAACATTCTGACACCAGGTACATCACTTAAACATTCTGACACCAGGTACATCACTTAAACACTCTGACACCAGGTACATCACTTAAACATTCTGACACCAGGTACATCACTTAAACATTCTGACACCAGGTACAACACTTAAACATTCTGACACCAGGTACATCACTTAAACATTCTGACACCAGGTACATCACTTAAACACTCTGACACCAGGTACATCACTTAAACACTCTGACACCAGGTACATCACTTAAACACTCTGACACCAGGTACATCACTTAAACACTCTGACACCAGGTACATCACTTAAACACTCTGACACCAGGTACATCACTTAAACACTCTGACACCAGGTACATCACTTAAACATTCTGACACCAGGTACATCACTTAAACACTCTGACACCAGGTACATCACTTAAACACTCTGACACCAGGTACATCACTTAAACATTCTGACACCAGGTACATCACTTAAACACTCTGACACCAGGTACATCACTTAAACACTCTGACACCATGTACATCACTTAAACACTCTGACACCAGGTACATCACTTAAACACTCTGACACCAGATACATCACTTAAACATTCTGACACCAGGTACATCACTTAAACATTCTGATACCAGGTACACCACTTAAACATTCTGACACCAGGTACATCACTTAAACATTCTGACACCAGGTACATCACTTAAACATTCTGACACCAGGTACATCACTTAAACATTCAGACACCAGGTACATCACTTAAACACTCTGACACCAGATACATCACTTAAACACTCTGACACCAGGTACATTCTGACACCAGGTACATCACTTAAACACTCTGACAGCATGTACATCACTTAAACTCTCTGACACCAGGTACATCACTTAAACATTCTGACACCAGGTACATAACTTAAACACTCTGACACCAGGTACATCACTTAAACACTCTGACACCAGGTACATCACTTAAACACTCTGACACCAGGTACATCACTTAAACATTCTGATACCAGGTACATCACTTAAACATTCTGACACCAGGTACATCACTCAAACATTCTGACACCAGGTACATCACTTAAACACTCGGACACCAGGTACATCACTTAAACATTCACCAGATACATCACTTAAACACTCTGACACCAGGTACATCACTTAAACATTCTGACACCTGGTACATCACTTAAACACTCAGACACCAGATACATCACTTAAACACTCTGACACCAGGTACATCACTTAAACACTCTGACACCATGTACATCACTTAAACACTCTGACACCAGGTACATCACTTAAACATTCTGACACCAGGTACATCACTTAAACATTCTGACACCAGGTACATCACTTAAACACTCTGACACCAGGTACATCACTTAAACACTCTGACACCAGATACATCACTTAAACACTCAGACACCAGGTACATCACTTAAACACTCTGACACCAGATACATCACTTAAACATTCTGACACCAGGTACATCACTTAAACACTCTGACACCAGGTACATCACTTAAACACTCTGACACCAGGTACATCACTTAAACACTCTGACACCAGGTACATCACTTAAACATTCTGATACCATGTACATCACTTAAACACTCTGACACCAGGTACATCACTTAAACACTCTGACACCAGGTACATCACTTAAACATTCTGACACCAGGTACATCACTTAAACATTCTGACACCAGGTACATCACTTAAACATTCAGACACCAGGTACATCACTTAAACATTCTGACACCAGGTACACCACTTAAACACTCTGACACCAGGTACATTCTGACACCAGGTACATCACTTAAACACTCTGACAGCATGTACATCACTTAAACTCTCTGACACCAGGTACATCACTTAAACATTCTGACACCAGGTACATAACTTAAACACTCTGACACCAGGTACATCACTTAAACACTCTGACACCAGGTACATCACTTAAACATTCTGATACCAGGTACATCACTTAAACATTCTGACACCAGGTACATCACTCAAACATTCTGACACCAGGTACATCACTCAAACACTCTGACACCAGGTACATCACTTAAACACTCTGACACCAGGTACATCACTTAAACATTCTGATACCAGGTACATCACTTAAACATTCTGACACCAGGTACATCACTCAAACATTCTGACACCAGGTACATCACTTAAACACTCTGACACCAGGTACATCACTTAAACATTCTGACACCTGGTACATCACTTAAACACTCAGACACCAGATACATCACTTAAACACTCTGACACCAGGTACATCACTTAAACACTCTGACACCAGGTACATCACTTAAACACTCTGACACCAGATACATCACTTAAACACTCTGACACCAGGTACATCACTTAAACACTCTGACACCAGATACATCACTTAAACATTCTGACACCAGGTACATCACTTAAACACTCTGACACCAGGTACATCACTTAAACACTCTGACACCAGGTACATCACTTAAACACTCTGACACCAGGTACATCACTTAAACATTCTGATACCATGTACATCACTTAAACATTCACCAGATACATCACTTAAACACTCTGACACCAGGTACATCACTTAAACATTCTGACACCTGGTAAATCACTTAAACCCTCAGACACCAGGTACATCACTTAAACATTCTGACACCAGGTACATCACTTAAACACTCTGACACCAGGTACATCACTTAAACACTCTGACACCAGGTACATCACTTAAACATTCTGACACCAGGTACATCACTTAAACATTCTGACACCAGGTACATCACTTAAACACTCTGACATCATGTACATCACTTAAACACTCTGACACCAGGTACATCACTTAAACACTCTGACACCAGATACATCACTTAAACATTCTGACACCAGGTACATCACTTAAACATTCTGATACCAGGTACACCACTTAAACATTCTGACACCAGGTATATCACTTAAACATTCTGACACCAGGTACATCACTTAAACATTCTGACACCAGGTACATCACTTAAACATTCAGACACCAGGTACATCACTTAAACATTCTGACACCAGGTACACCACTTAAACACTCTGACACCAGGTACATTCTGACACCAGGTACATCACTTAAACACTCTGACAGCATGTACATCACTTAAACTCTCTGACACCAGGTACATCACTTAAACATTCTGACACCAGGTACATCACTTAAACACTCTGACACCAGGTACATCACTTAAACATTCTGACACCAGGTACATCACTTAAACACTCTGACACCAGGTACATCACTTAAACATTCTGATACCAGGTACATCACTTAAACATTCTGACACCAGGTACATCACTCAAACATTCTGACACCAGGTACATCACTTAAACACTCGGACACCAGGTACATCACTTAAACATTCACCAGATACATCACTTAAACACTCTGACACCAGGTACATCACTTAAACATTCTGACACCTGGTACATCACTTAAACACTCAGACACCAGATACATCACTTAAACACTCTGACACCAGGTACATCACTTAAACACTCTGACACCAGGTACATCACTTAAACACTCTGACACCAGGTACATCACTTAAACACTCTGACACCAGATACATCACTTAAACACTCTGACACCAGGTACATCACTTAAACACTCTGACACCAGATACATCACTTAAACACTCTGACACCAGGTACATCACTTAAACACTCTGACACCAGGTACATCACTTAAACACTCTGACACCAGGTACATCACTTAAACACTCTGACACCAGGTACATCACTTAAACATTCTGACACCAGGTACATCACTTAAACATTCTGACACCAGGTACATTCTGACACCAGGTATATCACTTAAACACTCTGACACCAGGTACATCACTTAAACACTCTGACACCAGGTACATCACTTAAACATTCTGACACCAGGTACATGACTTAAACACTCTGACACCAGGTACATCACTTAAACATTCTGACACCAGGTACATCACTTAAACACTCTGACACCAGGTACATCACTTAAACACTCTGACACCAGGTACATCACTTAAACATTCTGATACCATGTACATCACTTAAACATTCACCAGATACATCACTTAAACACTCTGACACCAGGTACATCACTTAAACATTCTGACACCTGGTAAATCACTTAAACCCTCAGACACCAGGTACATCACTTAAACATTCTTACACCAGGTACATCACTTAAACACTCTGACACCAGGTACATCACTTAAACACTCTGACACCAGGTACATCACTTAAACACTCTGACACCAGGTACATCACTTAAACATTCTGACACCAGGTACATCACTTAAACACTCTGACACCATGTACATCACTTAAACACTCTGACACCAGGTACATCACTTAAACACTCTGACACTAGGTACATCACTTAAACACTCTGACACCAGGTGCATCACTTAAACATTCTGACACCAGATACATCACTTAAACACTCTGACACCAGATACATCACTTAAACACTCTGACACCAGGTACATCACTTAAACATTCTGACACCAGGTACATCACTTAAACATTCTGACACCAGGTACATTCTGACACCAGGTATATCACTTAAACACTCTGACACCAGGTACATCACTTAAACACTCTGACACCAGGTACATCACTTAAACATTCTGACACCAGGTACATTCTGACACCGGGTACATGACTTAAACACTCTGACACCAGGTACATCACTTAAACACTCTGACACCAGGTACATCACTTAAACACTCTGACACCAGGTACATCACTTAAACATTCACCAGATACATCACTTAAACACTCTGACACCAGGTACATCACTTAAACATTCTGACACCTGGTACATCACTTAAACACTCAGACACCAGGTACATCACTTAAACATTCTTACACCAGGTACATCACTTAAACACTCTGACACCAGGTACATCACTTAAACACTCTGACACCAGGTACATCACTTAAACATTCTGACACCATGTACATCAGTTAAACACTCTGACACCATGTACATCACTTAAACACTCTGACACTAGGTACATCACTTAAACACTCTGACACCAGGTACATCACTTAAACACTCTGACACCAGGTACATCACTTAAACACTCTGACACCAGGTACATCACTTAAACACTCTGACACCAGGTACATCACTTAAACACTCTGACACCAGGTACATCACTTAAACCTTCTGACACCAGGTACATCACTTAAACACTCTGACACCAGGTACATCACTTAAACACTCTGACACCAGGTACATCACTTAAACACTCTGACACCAGGTACATCACTTAAACACTCTGACACCAGGTACATCACCTAAACATTCTGACACCAGGTACATCACTTAAACACTCTGACACCAGCTATACTGTATGTAAAGGGGATATTGTGCCATTACGAACAAAACCTCTTTCTTTCTTTCTTTTAAAAAAAATTCCCAGGTGACGTGGACCGGGAGGTTCCGGCAGGTGCGTGTAGCGGAAACTGAGAACGGAGCCCAGTCCGTCATCAACCTGCTGCCGGTGTTCATGGGAGATTGGCTACGCTGTCTTTACGGAGAGACCTATCCTAAATGTGACCCGCTGCGGAACAACTCTACCAACACCTCCACATCCTCAACGGCCAACTCCAACACCCCCGACGCCACAGCAACCGTCTCTAATGCTAACCTCACCGTCGCCGACTACGCCAACGCCACAGTGCTTGGAGTTGCCGTGCCGACGGCCGCCCTCCTCCGGCAGCAGGAAGAGGAGGAGCTGTGTGTGATTAAGGCTTTGGCCAAACACACGTGTCACGTGAAGCGATACGACAGCTATGTGTTGGAGGTAAGAGATACAGACAACGTTTACATTTTAGTCATTTAACAGACGCTCTTCTACGACAGCGACTTACAGTATTGAGTGTATATATTTTACGCCCTTTTTTCGTACTGGTCCCCCGTGGGAATTGAACTCACTCCCTGGTGTTTCAAGCACCATGCTCTACCCACTGGGCCCCACGGGACCGAGACTTTTAATCAGTAATAGTTGTAGATATACTTTGTGTTTTATAATCTGTTATTCATCTGCTTTTACTTCTTTTCATTTTTGTGTTTTAATGTAAAGTGTGTGATTTTATTTTTTGATGTACTTTAATCAAAGTTTGATTTGATTTGAGGTGGGCGTGGGGATGCCCGAGGAAGACGGGGTGCCAGAAGACCGGGCCAGAGACATCAAACTGGTGGCCAGTCATGAGTTCAGACAGGTAAACCCTATTCCTTAGGTACTCATAGAACCTTGTTCCTTAGGTACTCATAGAACCCTGTTCCTTAGGTACTCCTGGAACCCTATTCCTTAGGTACTCATAGAACCTTGTTCCTTAGGTACTCATAGAACCCTGTTCCATAGGTACTCATAGAACCCTGTTCCTTAGGTACTCATAGAACCCTGTTCCTTAGGTACTCATAGAACCCTATTCCGTAGGCACTCATAGAACCCTGTTCATTAGGTACTCATAGAACCCTGTTCCTTAGGTACTCATAGAATCATGTTCCTTAGGTACTCATAGAACCATGTTCCTTAGGTACTCATAGAACCCTGCTCCTTAGGTACTCATAGAACCCTGTTCCTTAGGTACTCAAATAACCCTGTTCCTTAGGAACTCATAGAACCCTGTTCCTTAGGTACTCATAGAACCCTGCTCCTTAGGTACTCATAGAACCCTGTTCCTTAGGTACTCATCGAACCCTGCTCCTTAGGTACTCATAGAACCCTATTCCTTAGGTACTCATAGAACCATGTTCCTTAGGTACACATAGAACCCTATTCCTTAGGTACTCATAGATCCCTGTTCCTTAGGTACTCATAGAACCCTATTCCTTAGGTACTCATAGAACCCTGTTCCTTAGGTACTCATAGAACCCTATTCCTTAGGTACTCATAGAACCCTGTTCCTTAGGTACTCATAGATCCCTGTTCCTTAGGTACTCATAGAACCCTGTTCCTTAGGTACTCATAGAACCCTGTTCCTTAGGTACTCATAGAACCCTGTTCCTTTGGTACTCATAGAACCCTGCTCCTTAGGTACTCATAGAACCCTGTTCCTTAGGTACTCATAGAACCCTGTTCCTTAGGTACTCATAGAACCCTGCTCCTTAGGTACTCATAGAACCCTGCTCCTTAGGCACTCATAGAACCCTGTTCCTTAGGTACTCATAGAACCCTGCTCCTTAGGTACTCATAGAACCCTGTTCCTTAGGTACTCATAGAACCCTGTTCCTTAGGTACTCATAGAACCCTGTTCCTTAGGTACTCATAGAACCCTGTTCCTTAGGTACTCATAGATCCCTGTTCCTTAGGTACTCATAGAACCCTGTTCCTTAGGTACTCATAGAACCCTGCTCCTTAGGTACTCATAGAACCCTATTCCTTAGGTACTCATGGAACCCTGTTCCTTAGGTACTCATAGAACCCTGTTCCTTAGGTACTCATAGAACCCTGTTCCTTAGGAACTCATAGAACCCTGTTCCTTAGGTACTCATAGAACCCTGCTCCTTAGGTACTCATAGAACCCTGTTCTAACGATGACATTATAAACCTGTTGCTGTTGGTGTTGTCCAAAGCCATGTATTTACAGAGTTTGGCCTTTCATAGTGCATAAATCTCACTGTCCTAACTCTCTAAATACATGGCTCTGGTGTTATCTCGGTGTTCTCATTAAATAACGTTACATTAAAATGATTAACCTATTAAAAACTGGGGTCTCCCGAATGTAAAATGTATGCATGCATGACCGTAAGTAACTTTGTATAAAAGCATCTGCTAAAATGCCTAAATGATTATCTTGAATGATTATGATTATCCTAAATGATTATCCTACATTATTACAAGTATCCTAAACGATTATCTTAAATGATTATTTTAGATGATTATCTTAAATGATTATCCTAAATGATTATGATTATCCTAAATGGTTATCTTAAATGATTATGATTATCCTAAATGATTACGATTATCCTAAATGGTTATCTTAAAAGATTATGATTATCCTAAATGATTATCATAAATGGTTATGATTATCCTAAATGATTATCCTAAATGGTTATGATTATCCTAAATGATTATCCTAAATGGTTATCTTAAATGGTTATGATTATCCTAAATGATTATGATTATCCTAAACGATTATCCTAAATGATTATGATTATCCTAAATGATTATGATTATCCTAAATGATTATCCTAAATGGTTATGATTATCCTAAATTATTATCCTAAATGATTATGATTATCCTAAATGGTTATCTTAAATGATTATGATTATCCTAAATGATTATCCTAAATGATTATGATTATCCTAAATGATTATCTTAAATGATTATGATTATCCTAAATGATTATCCTAAATAGTTATGATTATCCTAAATGATTATCCTAAATGATTATGATTATCCTAAATGATTATCCTAAATGATTATGATTATCCTAAATGATTATCCTAAATTGTTATGATTATCCTAAATTATTATCCTAAATGGTTATCTTAAATGGTTATGATTATCCTAAATGATTATCCTAAATGATTATGATTATCCTAAATGATTATCCTAAATTGTTATGATTATCCTAAATTATTATCCTAAATGGTTATCTTAAATGGTTATGATTATCCTAAATGATTATCCTAAATGGTTATGATTATCCTAAATGATTATCTTAAATGGTTATGTTTATCCTAAATGGTTATCCTAAATGCCTAAATGATTATCATAAATGGTTATGATTATCCTAAATGGTTATGCTGATCCTAAATGATTATCCTAAATGATTATGATTATCCTAAATGATTATCCTAAATGGTTATGATTATCCTAAATGATTATCCTAAATGGTTATGATTATCCTAAATTATTATCCTAAATTATTATCTTAAATGGTTATGATTATCCTAAATTATTATCCTAAATGGTTATGATGATCCTAAATGATGATCCTAAATGATGATCCTAAATGATTATCCTAAATGATGATCCTAAATGATTATCCTAAATGATTATCCTAAATGATGATCCTAAATGGTTATGATGATCCTACATGGTTAAATGATGAATGTGTTGGTGTTGTCTAGGTGTTGCTGCGCCTGCAGCCCGGCAGCCTGGTGGAGTTTAGCACCACATTGGAGGGTCGTCTGGGGGCCCAGGTCCCGTCCTTCGAGCTGAAGGCCATCTACTGTCTGGACTGTGACTCCTCCCTTCTGACCGCTGCCGGACAGGTAACATATAATAATAATATGCCATTTAGCAGACAATTCTATCCATAGACACTTAGTCACGCTTGCATACATTTTACACGTGGGAGGCCCCGGGAATCGAACCCACTTGTCCAGGCATTGCAAGCTCTACCAACTGACTTACAGTGTCTGTCCTTCTTTCTGCAGGTGAAGATAGAGAGAGACTGGAGACGGACCACCCTCAACTCCGTCAAGTTCGTCTTCGACTTCTTCTTCTCTCCCTTCCTCTCGGCACGTATCGACGTGTGACGGGGCGGGAAAGGAGAGAAATGTGTGACGGGGTGATGGGGCGGAAAATACAAGAGGAATAGATGGATAGAATTCAATTCAATAAAACTTCATTTGTAGAGCAACTTAGTGATTTAAAGGGATGGACAGATGGACAGATGGACAGAGGCGTGAAAAGGGGCGTGTCTCTGGTTGGAACACCAGAAAGGGAATTGTTGCTACAGTTACTCAGATGCTGCTGTTCTCTTTTGGAAGCCATTTTGTAATCATTTTTTTTAATGAGGTGGCTCGTTACCACGGCAACGAGCTGCGGCAGCGTTTTTTTACGACGGGATGGACGGTTGGGTCAGATTTGTATCTAATCGAGCATAAACACCCGGGGAGTTGAAATCAAAGGAGGAAGTGGGTCATCTTTTAAACTGCATTAGCTGCATGTATTTCCACTGGAGAGGTCGTTTTTCAACGGGGAAACAGTTCACAAATAGAGTGGTCTTTAAACGGGGGGGAACCTGGAGGAAGACGCCAGGGAATAATGGTGAATGAAGATTTCAGAGGAACCGTCCTGACAAATATAGTATTAAGAGTTTTGTACTTAACTGTCTTAGGAACACACTGATGACTTGTGTATGTAGAATATGTAGCATATCCATATAGTACTAGAACTATGTAATGTGTGTGTGTGTATGTATGTATGTATGTATGTATGTATGTATGTATGTATGTATGTATGTATGTATGTATGTATGTATGTATGTATGTATGTATCTGTATGTATGTATGTATGTATGTATGTATGTATGTATGTATGTATGTATGTATGTATCTGTATGTATGTATGTATGTATGTATGTATGTATGTATGTATGTATGTATCTGTATGTATGTATGTATGTATGTATGTATGTATGTATGTATGTATGTATGTATGTATTTATCTGTATGTATGTATGTATGTATGTATGTATGTATGTATGTATGTATTTATCTGTATGTATGTATGTATGTATCTGTATGTATGTATGTATGTATGTATGTATGTATGTATGTATGTATGTATGTATGTATGTATGTATGTATGTATGTATGTATGTATCTGTATGTATGTATGTATGTATGTATGTATGTGTATATATGTATGTATGTATGTATGTATGTATGTATCTGTATGTATGTATGTATGTATGTATGTATCTGTATGTATGTATGTATGTATCTGTATGTATGTATGTATGTATGTATGTATGTATGT
>NW_026600214.1:1380802-1390802 GCF_029448725.1 Salvelinus fontinalis
GAAGACATGAATACAGCACCAGGCCTCCTGTAGAATGTAATGACCCCAGGAAGAAGACATGAATACAGCACCAGGCCTCCTGTAGGATGTGATGACCCCAGGAGGAAGACATGAATACAGCACCAGGCCTCCTGTAGGATGTGATGACCCCCAGGAGGAAGACATGAATACAGCACCGGGCCTCCTGTAGGATGTGATGACCCCAGGAGGAAGACATGAATACAGCACCGGGCCTCCTGTAGGATGTGATGACCCCAGGAGGAAGACATGAATACAGCACCAGGCCTCCTGTAGGATGTGATGACCCCAGGAGGAAGACATGAATACAGCACCAGGCCTCCTGTAGGATGTGATGACCCCAGGAGGAAGACATGAATACAGCACCAGGCCTCCTGTAGGATGTGATGACCCCAGGAGGAAGACATGGATACAGCACCAGGCCTCCTGTAGGATGTGATGACCCCAGGAGGAAGACATGAATACAGCACAAAGCCTCCTGTAGGATGTGATGACCCCAGGAGGAAGACATGAATACAGCACCAGGCCTCCTGTAGGATGTGATGACCCCAGGAGGAAGACATGAATACAGCACCAGGCCTCCTGTAGGATGTGATGACCCCAGGAGGAAGACATGAATACAGCACCAGGCCTCCTGTAGGATGTGATGACCCCAGGAGGAAGACATGAATACAGCACCAGGCCTCCTGTAGGATGTGATGACCCCAGGAGGAAGACATGGATACAGCACCAGGCCTCCTGTAGGATGTGATGACCCCAGGAGGAAGACATGAATACAGCACCAGGCCTCCTGTAGGATGTAATGACCCCAGGAGGAAGACATGAATACAGCACCAGGCCTCCTGTAGGATGTGATGACCCCAGGAGGAAGACATGAATACAGCACCAGGCCTCCTGTAGGATGTGATGACCCCAGGAGGAAGACATGGATACAGCACCAGGCCTCCTGTAGGATGTGATGACCCCAGGAGGAAGACATGAATACAGCACCGGGCCTCCTGTAGGATGTGATGACCCCAGGAGGAAGACATGAATACAGCACCGGGCCTCCTGTAGGATGTGATGACCCCAGGAGGAAGACATGAATACAGCACCAGGCCTCCTGTAGGATGTGATGACCCCAGGAGGAAGACATGAATACAGCACCGGGCCTCCTGTAGGATGTGATGACCCCAGGAGGAAGACATGAATACAGCACCGGGCCTCCTGTAGGATGTGATGACCCCAGGAGGAAGACATGAATACAGCACCGGGCCTCCTGTAGGATGTGATGACCCCAGGAGGAAGACATGAATACAGCACCAGGCCTCCTGTAGGATGTGATGACCCCAGGAGGAAGACATGAATACAGCACCAGGCCTCCTGTAGGATGTGATGACCCCAGGAGGAAGACATGAATACAGCACCAGGCCTCCTGTAGGATGTGATGACCCCAGGAGGAAGACATGAATACAACACCAGGCCTCCAGGAGGATGTAATGACCCCAGGAGGAAGACATGAATACAGCACCAGGCCTCCAGGAGGATGTAATGACCCCAGGAGGAAGACATGAATACAGCACCAGGCCTCCTGTAGGATGTAATGACCCCAGGAAGAAGACAGTCGCCCACAAACAAACAATGTCACACAAAAACACAGTTTCGTCAAATAATCAACACCACGATTGATCCTCAGATTCACATGATTTAATTTATTTTTGTTTACACATTCCTTCATCAAGTGTTCATTGGGACTGTTTAGATAACTATTAGTTATACAGGTATGATAGATATACAACGACAGTAACACTGGATAACATGCTACTGTTGCAATGGTCCTGACCACAGCACAACAACACTCTTACTGATTGGTTAGCCGTGAGGTTGCCGCGCTGACGCCACTACACTACTGTGTATGATTGGAGGAGAGAGAACTCAAGCGGTGTGATGTCGCAGAATCCCAGATTGCCCCTTTAAACTAGTGGCCACCAACCCAGGACGAGAATCAATCCCAGATTGACCCTTTAAACCAGTGGCCACCAACCCTGGACGAGAATCAATCCCAGATTGACCCTTTAAACTAGTGGCCACCAACCCTAGAAGACCATCAGTACAAGCTGTGCAGGCTTTTGTTCCAGCCCTGCACTAACCCACCTGATTTTGACTAATCCACTTGATTAGCTATTTTCAAAGTGATTTGGTGGTGGTCAGGAACAAAATCCTGCACAGTCTGACTATATAACTCTGACTCTATGTAATGGTTGACCACTGAGATAACTAGGTTAGACAGACACAGACTGACAGACAGACAGACAGTATTTACAGAACATGGTGCAGGACATGAGAATACTATCAACCTAGTATTCCCTTTATAGGGCACTACTTCTGACCAGAGCCTTATGGTCCCAGGTCAAAAGTAGTGCACTATATAGGGAATAGGGTCCATTTGGAACACAACCTATATGAGTGGATGGATGGAAGCATACGTGATTTAGTAGCTTGGGGTAGAAGTTGCCCTTAGGCACAGATCTAGGATCAGCTTGTCCAGGTGTCACCAGGTGTCTAGATTCATCCAGATGAGTCACCAGGTGTCTAGATGTGTCCAGATGAGTCAACAGGTGTCTAGATTCATCCAGATGAGTCACCAGGTGTCTAGATTTATCCAGATGAGTCACCAGGTGTCTAGATTCATCCAGATGAGTCACCAGGTGTCTAGATTCATCCAGATGAGTCACCAGGTGTCTAGATTTATCCAGATGAGTCACCAGGTGTCTAGATTTATCCAGATGAGTCACCAGGTGTCTAGATTCATCCAGATGAGTCACCAGGTGTCTAGATTTATCCAGATGAGTCACCAGGTGTCTAGATTCATCCAGATGAGTCACCAGGTGTCTAGATTCATCCAGATGAGTCACCAGGTGTCTAGATGTGTCCAGATGAGTCACCAGGTGTCTAGATGTGTCACCAGGTGTCTAGATGTGTCACCAGGTGTCTAGATGTGTCCACATGGGTCACCAGGTGTCTAGATGTGCCCAGATGGGTCACCAGGTGTCTAGATTCATCCAGATGAGTCACCAGGTGTCTAGATTCATCCAGATGAGTCACCAGGTGTCTAGATTTGTCCAGATGGGTCACCAGGTGTCTATATTCATCCAGATGAGTCACCAGGTGTCCAGATTCATCCAGATGGGTCACCAGGTGTCTAGATGTGTCCAGATGAGTCACCAGGTGTCTAGATTCATCCAGATGAGTCACCAGGTGTCCAGATTCATCCAGATGAGTCACCAGGTGTCTAGATTCATCCAGACGGGTCACCAGGTGTCTAGATTCATCCAGACGGGTCACCAGGTGTCTAGATTCATCCAGATGTGTCACCAGGTGTCTAGATTCATCCAGATGGGTCACCAGGTGTCTAGATTCATCCAGATGTGTCACCAAGTGTCCAGATGTGTCACCAGGTGTCTAGATGTGTCACCAGGTGTCCAGATGTGTCACCAGGTGTCCAGATGTGTCACCAGGTGTCCAGAAGTGTCCAGATGGGTCACCAGGTGTCCAGAAGTGTCTAGATTCATCCCGATGTGTCACCAGGTGTCTAGATTCATCCAGATGTGTCACCAAGTGTCCAGATGTGTCACCAGGTGTCTAGATGTGTCACCAGGTGTCCAGGTGTCTAGATTCATCCAGATGAGTCACCAGGTGTCCAGATGAGTCACCAGGTGTCTAGATTCATCCCGATGTGTCACCAGGTGTCTAGATTCATCCACATGGGTCACCAGGTGTCCAGAAGTGCCCAGATGTGTCACCAGGTGTCTAGATGTGTCACCAGGTGTCCAGAAGTGTCCACTCTCACCAGCTGTGTGTAAAGGTGTCCAGAAGTGTCCACTCTCACCAGCTGTGTGTAAAGGTGTCCAGAAGTGTCCACTCTCACCAGCTGTGTGTAAAGGTGTCCGGTGTAACCAGGTGTGCTGAGGTGTTGTGATCATAAAGGGAATCCGTTAAACGGGACGTCTAGTGACGTGCTGTTGACTTAAACAACAATACAAACAGTGATTGGATCCACACACACACACACACACACACTCACCACCTTCCTCTGTCTTTAGACACCTTAGATAGCGAACTCAGGCCTGTCCAACTCTTTCCCCTTATAGACTGATCTCAGGTCTGTCCAACTCATTCCCCTTATAGACTGATCTCAGGCCTGTCCAACTCTTTCACCTTATAGACTGATCTCAGGCCTGTCCAACTCATTCACCTTATAGACTGATCTCAGGCCTGTCCAACTCATTCCCCTTATAGACTGATCTCAGGCCTGTCCAACTCATTCCCCTTATAGACTGATCTCAGGCCTGTCCAACTCTTTCCATGGAGGGACTAGTCTCTGATGTTTTTGTTATTTCCTTTCAATTTATGTCCAACAATCAATGCGTGAGCCCCTGTGTGTGTGTGAGCCCGTGTGTGTGTGTGTGTGTGCCTGTGTGTGAGCCCGTGTGTGTGTGTGTGTGCCTGTGTGTGCCCGTGTGTGTGCCCGTGTGTGCCTGTGTGTGTGCCTGTGTGTGTGTGTGTGCCCGTGTGTGCACATGCGTGCGTGTGTTTAACGACTACTTCTCAGTCCTGTTCCTGTGTCTGGACCCTGTCCTAAATGGTATTTGAACCCAGGTCTGGACCATATTTGTCGGGGCTGACCTGGTGCTAAATGGTATTTGAACCCAGGTCTGGACCCTGTGTGTCGGGGCTGACCCAGTGCTAAATGGTATCTGGACCCTGTGTGTCGGGGCTGACCCAGTGCTAAATGGTATCTGGACCCTGTGTGTCGGGGCTGACCCAGTGCTAAATGGTATCTGAAACCAGGTCTGGACCCTGTGTGTCGGGGCTGACCCGGTCCTGGAAGATGTAGAGGTTGTTGGTGGAGGCGATGGCGATGATGTTCTCCTCGGGGTGCCAGGCCATGTGGAGGATCTTCTTAGTGAAGTCCAGACTGTCCACCCCCACGTCGCCGCGACGACGCTTGCCCCCGGTGTAGATCCGTCGCGTCCGCAGTACAGCTCGCGGCTTACTGGTCTCTCGCCACGCCTCCAGGGAGGGTAGAGAGAGAGGAGAGGAGAGAAAGAGAGGACACGTTTAGAGCGGGCAAATTGAAATCTGGACCAGAAAAGGGTTTCATTATTTTCCTCTGATCAGATTAGACCTGTGACATCATCAGCCAGCAGTTCTCCACACTGGGATTTCAGTAGCACAGAGACTTACGTTAGCGGCTTACGTTAGCGGCTTACGTTAGCGACTTACGTTAGCGGCTTACGTTAGCGGCTTACGTTAGCGGCTTACGTTAGCGACTTACGTTAGCGGCGTACGTTAGCGGCTTACTTTAGCGACGTACGTTAGCGACTTACGCTAGCGACTTACGTTAGCGGCTTACGTTAGCGACTTACGTTAGCGACTTACGTTAGCGACTTGTGTGTTTGATTATAAATGCTTACCTCCAGGGTCACGCCCCGCCCCGTCTCCCTGTCAAACATCCGGAAGAAACTGTTGTACGCCCCCGTCATTATCACGCTGATGAGAGGGGAGAGGAGGAGGGAGAGGAGGAGAGAGAGAGGTAGTAGAAGGAGGAGAGAGATGGAAGGGGGGAATGAAAGAGGGACAAAGAGAGGGAGAAGAAAAGGAAGAGTTGGGACAGGAAGAGAAGGAGCGATGGAGAGAGGGAAGGGTGGTTGGGACAGGAAGAGGAGGAGCGATGGAGAGAGGGAAGGGTGGTTGGGACAGGAAGAGGAGGAGAGATGGAGAGAGGGAAGGGTGGTTGGGACAGGAAGAGGAGGAGAGATGGAGAGAGGGAAGGGTGGTTGGGACAGGAAGAGGAGGAGCGATGGAGAGAGGGAAGGGTGGTTGGGACAGGAAGAGGAGGAGCGATGGAGAGAGGGAAGGGTGGTTGGGACAGGAAGAGGAGGAGAGATGGAGAGAGGGAAGAGTGAGGTTGGGACAGGAAGAGGAGGAGAGATGGAGAGAGGGAAGGGTGGTTGGGACAGGAAGAGGAGGAGAGATGGAGAGAGGGAAGGGTGGTTGGGACAGGAAGAGGAGGAGCAATGGAGAGAGGGAAGGATGGGGTTGGGACAGGAAGAGGAGGAGAGATGGAGAGAGGGAAGGGTGGTTGGGACAGGAAGAGGAGGAGCAATGGAGAGAGGGAAGGATGGGGTTGGGACAGGAAGAGGAGGAGAGATGGAGAGAGGGAAGGGTAGAGTTGTGACAGGAAGAGGAGGAGAGATGGAGAGAGGGAAGGAGAGAAGGGATTCATTTATCTGTGGGATAAAGTCTCAGAGTATACGAAGCGCTTCTCTGGGATTGATTTATCTGTGGGATAAAGTCTCAGAGTAGACGAAGCTCTTCTCTGGGATTGATTTATCTGTGGGATAAAGTCTCAGAGTAGACGAAGCTCTTCTCTGGGATTGATTTATCTGTGGGATAAAGCCTCAGAGTAGACGAAGACGCACACACCTGTCGGAGCTGTTCCAGACACACTCGAACTTGTCAAATATGCAGTCGTTCTCGTACAGAGAGCACAGCTTAGTCCTCAGGTAGTCATGAACCTACAGAGAGACAGACATGAGAGAAGAAGGGAAGGAGAGAGGGAGAGAGGGAGGGGGCAGGAGAGAGTGTTGACAGAATTTTCCAAGCCATTCATTTAATGTGTGTGTGTGTGTGTGTACATGTGTGTGTGTGTGTGTGTGTGTGTTTAGCGGGCTGACCTGGTAGGTTTCGACTGGGCCTTTCTCCATGTGTAAATCCCACACCTTGGCCGTCAGGTAATCCCTGGTCAGCAGGTACCGCCCGTTGTGACTGAACTTCACATCCGACACCGACGACACGATCTCAGAGAAGAACGAACGACTTCCTGGGTCCTCTGGTTCCTCAAAGACTGGAGGGAGAGAGAGAGTTAGGTGGAGATGAGAAAAGACAATGGAGAGGAGACAGGGAGGAGAGGAGATGGGGAGGAGAGAGGAGACAAGGGAGAGGAGACAGGGAGGAGAGGAGACGGGGAGGAGAGGAGAGTAGAGGGGAGGAGGGAGAGGAGATGAGGGGAGAGGGAAGGAGAGGAGGGAGAGGAGATGAGGGGAGGGGAGAGGAGAGGGAGATGAGAGTGGAGAGATGAAGAGAGGGGAGGGAGAGGAGAGGTAGAGGAGAGGAGGGGAGAGATGAGGAGATGAAGGGAGAGTCAGAGAGATGGATATCACAATTTAGGGGGGTAAATTCCAATCTGGACCTGAGGCCAGTTCTACTCCTGATTGAAATGAAGGGCTGATTTAGACCTGGGACACCATGTGGGTGGAAGCCAGTTCTAATCCTGATTGAAATGAAGGACTGATTTAGACCTGGGACACCATGTGGGTGGAAGCCAGTTCTACTGCCGATTGAAATGAAGGGCTGATTTAGACCTGGGACATCATGTGGTTGGAATTAATTATCAGGCAGAACAGAATCAGCAGTAGTCATCCTCTGGACCTCGAAGAGTAAGATTTGAATGCCCATGATTTAGAGACTGACAGCAATGGCTTTTGTCTTCCCGTATGTCCTCAACTCACGCTTGGTGTGTTTGTCGCAAAGTGCCGAGGCCCTCATGTCACAGAGACGTAGCGTTCCCTTACTGCTACTGTAGACAAACAGGTGACAGTGGTGAGGATGGAACTCTGCTGCTGTTATCACCTCAGTTAGCTCCTCCATGTTGGCTGGCTTGATGTCCACTATGTCTGGAGGAGAGATACTCAGGTAGAACAACACAGGACTATGGAGGAGTAGATACTCAGGTAGAATAACACAGGACTATGGAGGAGAGATACTCAGGTAGAACAACACAGGACTATGGAGGAGAGATACTCAGGTAGAACAACACAGGACTATGGAGGAGAGATACTCAGGTAGAATAACACAGGACTATGTCTGGAGGAGAGATACTCAGGTAGAACAACACATGACTATGGAGGAGAGATACTCAGGTAGAATAACACAGGACTATGTCTGGAGGAGTAGATACTCAGGTAGAATAACACAGGACTATGGAGGAGAGATACTCAGGTAGAACAACACAGGACTATGGAGGAGAGATACTCAGGTAGAATAACACAGGACTATGGAGGAGAGATACTCAGGTAGAACAACACAGGACTATGTCTGGAGGAGAGATACTCAGGTAGAATAACACAGGACTATGGAGGAGAGATACTCAGGTAGAATAACACAGGACTATGGAGGAGAGATACTCAGGTAGAACAACACAGGACTATGGAGGAGAGATACTCAGGTAGAATAACACAGGACTATGGAGGAGAGATACTCAGGTAGAATAACACAGGACTATGTCTGGAGGAGAGATACTCAGGTAGAATAACACAGGACTATGGAGGAGAGATACTCAGGTAGAATAACACAGGACTATGTCTAGAGGAGAGATACTCAGGTAGAACAACACAGGACTATGGAGGAGAGATACTCAGGTAGAACAACACAGGACTATGCCTGGAGGAGAGATACTCAGGTAGAATAACACAGGACTATGTCTGGAGGAGTAGATACTCAGGTAGAACAACACAGGACTATGTCTGGAGGAGTAGATACTCAGGTAGAATAACACAGGACTATGGAGGAGAGATACTCAGGTAGAATAACACAGGACTATGTCTGGAGGAGAGATACTCAGGTAGAATAACACAGGACTATGTCTGGAGGAGAGATACTCAGGTAGAACAACACAGGACTATGGAGGAGAGATACTCAGGTAGAACAACACAGGACTATGTCTAGAGGAGAGATACTCAGGTAGAACAACACAGGACTATGGAGGAGAGATACTCAGGTAGAATAACACAGGACTATGGAGGAGAGATACTCAGGTAGAACAACACAGGACTATGTCTGGAGGAGTAGATACTCAGGTAGAACAACACAGGACTATGTCTGGAGGAGAGATACTCAGGTAGAATAACACAGGACTATGGAGGAGAGATACTCAGGTAGAACAACACAGGACTATGGAGGAGAGATACTCAGGTAGAATAACACAGGACTATGGAGGAGAGATACTCAGGTAGAACAACACAGGACTATGTCTGGAGGAGTAGATACTCAGGTAGAACAACACAGGACTATGTATGGAGGAGAGATACTCAGGTAGAATAACACAGGACTATGTCTAGAGGAGAGATACTCAGGTAGAATAACACAGGACTATGTCTAGAGGAGAGATACTCAGGTAGAATAACACAGGACTATGGAGGAGAGATACTCAGGTAGAATAACACAGGACTATGTCTAGCTAGCCTGATTAACTGTACAGTAGTAGATGTGGTGGTTGTAGCTAGCCTGATTGACTGTACAGTAGTAGATGTGGTGGTTGTAGCCAGCCTGATTAACTGTACAGTAGTAGATGTGGTGGTTGTAGCTAGCCTGATTAACTGTACAGTAGTAGATGTGGTGGTTGTAGCCAGCCTGATTAACTGTACAGTAGTAGATGTGGTGGTTGTAGCTAGCCTGATTAACTGTACAGTAGTAGATGTGGTGGTTGTAGCTAGCCTGATTAACTGTACAGTAGATGTGGTGGTTGTAGCTAGCCTGATTAACTGTACAGTAGATGTGGTGGTTGTAGCTAGCCTGATTAACTGCACAGTAGTAGATGTGGTGGTTGTAGCTAGCCTGATTAACTGTACAGTAGTAGATGTGGTGGTTGTAGCTAGCCTGATTAACTGTACAGTAGTAGATGTGGTGGTTGTAGCTAGTCTGATTAACTGTACAGTAGTAGATGTGGTGGTTGTAGCTAGCCTGATTAACTGTACAGTAGTAGATGTGGTGGTTGTAGCTAGCCTGATTAACTGTACAGTAGTAGATGTGGTGGTTGTAGCTAGCCTGATTAACTGTACAGTAGTAGATGTGGTGGTTGTAGCTAGCCTGATTAACTGTACAGTAGTAGATGTGGTGGTTGTAGCTAGCCTGATTAACTGTACAGTAGTAGATGTGGTGG
>NW_026600214.1:1395802-1405802 GCF_029448725.1 Salvelinus fontinalis
CCACTCTATGACCACTCTATGACCACCATATGACCACTATATGACCACTATATGACCACTATATGACCACTCTATGACCACTCTATGACCACTATATGACCACTCTATGACCACTCTATGACCACCATATGACCACTATATGACCACTCTATGACCACTCTATGACCACTCTATGACCACTCTATGACCACCATATGACCACTCTATGACCACCATATGACCACTATATGACCACCATATGACCACTATATGACCACTATATGACCACCATATGACCACTATATGACCACTCTATGACCACTATATGACCACTGTATGACCACTATATGACCACTATATGACCACTGTATGACCACTGTATGACCACTATATGACCACTATATGACCACTCTATGACCACCATATGACCACTATATGACCACTATATGACCACTCTATGACCACCATATGACCACTCTATGACCACTCTATGACCACTCTATGACCACTCCATGACAACTCTATGACCACTATATGACCACTATATGACCACTCTATGACCACTCTATGACCACTCTATGACCACTCCATGACAACTCTATGACAACTCTATGACCACTATATGACCACTATATGACCACTCTATGACCACTCTATGACCACTCTATGACCACTCTATGACCACTCCATGACAACTCTATGACCACTTTATGACCACTATATGACCACTCTATAACCACTCTATGACCCCTACAACCATTCTATGACCACTACGACCATTCTATGACCACTACGACCATTCTATGACCACTACGACCATTCTATGACCACTACGACCATTCTATGACCACTATATGACCACTCTATAACCATTCTATGACCCCTACGACCACTCTATGACCACTCTATGACCACTACGACCATTCTATGACCACTACGACCATTCTATGACCACTACGACCATTCTATGACCACTACGACCATTCTATGACCACTACGACCATTCTATGACCACTCTATGACCCCTACGACCATTCTATGACCACTACGACCATTCTATGACCACTATATGACCACTCTATAACCACTCTATGACCCCTACGACCATTCTATGACCACTACGACCACTCTATGACCATTCTATGACCACTATATGAACAGTACGAGCATTCTATGAGCACCTTGTGACCAACCACGGTCTCTCTCTGGAAGACGACGACTCTGCCTCCCTTGTCCCCCGTAGCCAGCAGATCTCCTGTGTGGTTGAACTCCACTGTAGAGATTACATCAGCTAGAAGAGAGAGAGGGAGGGAGGAAAGGGGGGGTGTATGGGGAGAGGATGATAGAGAGAGAGAGAGAGAGAGAGGGGGGGGATGTAGAGAGACAGAGAGAGAGAGGGAGGGAGGAAGGAAAGGGGGGGTGTATGGGGAGAGGATGATAGAGAGAGAGAGAGGGTGAGAGAGGGGGGTAGAGAGAGAGAGGGGGGGTAGGGAGAGAGAGAGGGAAAATGTAGAGAGAGTGAGAGAGAGAGGGAAAGGGAGGGAAGGAGAGAGAGAGAGAGAGAGACAGACAGAGAGGGGAAAGAGAAGTGAGATCAATACCGTATCAGTTTCTGTAACATCAGAATAACTGGTGACGTTTGGGACATATAGCAATACATAGAGAAAAGGATGAGCTTTGGGAGTAGAATATCAACAATATGAATTACCTCAGAACCACTGAGTCAGCATCCTACTATCATACTGTTACTACCCCATCAGAACCACTGAGTCAGCATCCTACTATCACACTGTTACTACCCCATAAGGGATCAGAACCACTGAGTCAGCATCCTACTATCATACTGTTATTACCCCATAAGGGTTCAGAACCACTGAGTCAGCATCCTACTATCATACTGTTACTACCCCATCAGAACCACTGAGTCAGCATCCTACTATCATACTGTTACTACCCCATCAGAACCACTGAGTCAGCATCCTACTATCATACTGTTACTACCCCATAAGGGATCAGAACCACTGAGTCAGCATCCTACTATCATACTGTTACTACCCCATCAGAACCACTGAGTCAGCATCCTACTATCATACTGTTACCTACCCATAAGGGAGTGTTTAAAAAAAAACTTTATCAGCCTGGGACCCAAATTAGAAATGGTGTGTTTTCCTGTGACCCAGGCTTAGGAAAATATGTAACTATATGTAAATATTGGCACATTTTTATACCCTTATGCCTAAAACAAATGCAATATAGACATAAACAAATAACACTGAAATTAAATATTCATATGAATATATATTAATGTTCATTTTCCCCCATTTAAAACACTCTGTCATATCTATGTAGATTGGAACTGTTCCTGCTAAAATACAATAAATCATTTTCATTTCGAACTGGAATAAACTGATTGATCACATCACACAGATATAGACTACAAAAACACACACAGTCCTAATGAGAGGTGTGTGTCTGGTTGAAGTTTTCAACAAGCACGTCTATTCTAGGCTCAGTGTTTAACAGCGCAACACTGATGTCATACTCAGCAATGAGACTGTTTCTGTTTCTTAAAGTACATTCCCACTATATCTGGTAATGTCCTAAATATACGTTCAGAGCCAGCCAGCAACATGGAGGAGTCCAGCTCTGAACCCCTAACTCTCTCTCTCAAACAAACATCTCTGACTCCTAGTTGTAGTCCTAGTTGTAGGCCTATCTTTTGTCATATGGTGCCCTTGTACGCCTACATTATAAGTAAGATATAAGATTATAAGATTATAGAATTATAAGATTATAAGATTATATATTATAAGATATGTTGTTAGCCTACCTTCGGTAACAGAGATATGTTGGAAGCCTACCTTCGGTAACAGAGATATGTGGGAAGCCTACCTTCGGTCACATAGATATGTTGTAAGCCTACCTTCGGTAACAGAGATATGTTGTAAGTCTACCTTCGGTAACAGAGATATGTTGGAACCCTACCTTCGGTAACAGAGCTATGTTGTTAGCCTACCTTTGGTAACAGAGATATGTTGTAAGCCTACCTTCGGTAACAGAGATATGATGGAAGCCTACCTTCGGTAACAGAGATATGTTGTTAGCCTACCTTCGGTAACAGAGATATGTTGTTAGCCTACCTTCGGTAACAGAGATATGTTTTAAGCCTACCTTCGGTAACAGAGATATGTTGGAAGCCTACCTTCGGTAACAGAGATATGTTTGGAGCTTACCTTCGGTAACATAGATATGTTGTAAGCCTACCTTCGGTAACAGAGATATGTTGGAAGTCTACCTTCGGTAACAGAGATATGTTGGAAGTCTACCTTCGGTAACAGAGATATGTTGGAAGCCTACCTTCGGTAACAGAGATATGTTGTTAGCCTACCTTCGGTAACAGAGATATGTTGGAAGCCCACCTTCGGTAACAGAGATATGTTGGAAGCCTACCTTCGGTAACAGAGATATGTTGGAAGCCCACCTTCGGTAACAGAGATATGTTGTAATCCTACCTTCGGTAACAGAGATATGTTGTTAGCCTACCTTCCGTAACAGAGATATGTGGGAAGTCTACCTTCGGTAACAGAGATATGTTGGAAGTCTACCTTCGGTAACAGAGATATGTTGTTAGCCTACCTTCAGTAACAGAGATATGTTGTTAGCCTACCTTCGGTAACAGAGATATGTTGGAAGTCTTCCTTCGGTAACAGAGATATGTTGGAAGCCTACCTTCGGTAACAGAGATATGTTGGAAGTCTACCTTCGGTAACAGAGATATGTTGGAAGCCCACCTTTCGAAACTAAGTGGCGCTCTAGGCCTATGTAAGTTGACAGAGGTATAATAATTTTACTTAATCTAACAGAGGTATTATAAACCTACCTAATGTGACATAGAGCCATTATAGACCTACTTAAGGTAACATATATGTATTATAAGCTTTGATTATATAATGGTATTATACATCTACTTAAGGTGACATAGAGCTGTTATAAACCTACTTAAGGTAGCATAGATAAACATACTTAAGGTGACATAGAGCTGCTATAAACCTATGTAAGGTAACATAGTGATATTATAAGCCTACATATGGTGACAGAGGTGTTATAGACATACTTAAGATAACAGAGGTGTTATAAACCTATGTAAGGTAACATAGTGATATTATAAACCTACATATGGTGACAGAGGTGTTATAAACCGACTTAAGGTGACATGGAGGTGTTATAAACCTACTTAAGGTGACATAGAGGTGTTATAAACCTACTTAAGGTAACATAGTGGTATTATAAACCTACTTAAGGTGACATAGAGGTGTTATAAACCGACTTAAGGTGACATAGAGGTGTTATAAACCTACTTAAGGTAACAACGGTGATATGAGCCTACCTTCGGTGACGTAGTCTCGCAGGAAGCTGTGGTTGACTTTGGAGCTCTCAGTGTCCTCCCCCATCGGAAGCAAAGGAAGGGGGACCCGACCTGGACCAATCAGAGCTCTCTCTCTCCTCCCAGGCTCTGCCCATACTGCTGGGGCCTAGCGCAGTGGCCTGGGGCAAGGCATCATGGGATATGGAGGGGCGGAGGTATGGAGAGGATAGAGGGAAGAGAGGGAGAGGTGTGGTGAGGATGGAGAGAGAGAAAGAGGGGGAAGAGAGGGATGGAGTTTGGTGAGGTGTGGAGAGAGAGAGAGAGAGAGAGAGAGAAAGAGAGAGAGAGAGAGAGAGAGAGAGAGAGAGAGAGAGAGACAGAGAGAGAGAGAGAGAGAGAGAGAGAGAGAGGGAGCGAGAGAGATTAGGTAGAAAAGGATGAGAGGGGAGGGGACCTGAGAGAAGGTGGATCACCCACACACACTCCCACAGCACGCGGCGTGACCTCTGATAAAAACACACACTACACACACCACACCACAACACACACCAGGCCCAGCAAGAGAAGTACCGAAACAATGAGAAGACCACTGTTATGCGTTAGAGAGAGTAGTCCGTTTGTCTGCCTGTGACTGTGTGAGAGAGAGAGAGGGAGAGAGTAGCACTCCTTCGTGCTCGCGTTCGTGATAATATCCGCTGCGCTGCAGTATTTCCTTGGTAACAAACAGGAAGAGGAACTGTAGCAGCAGTAGTAGTAGCAGGAGTATTTCCTTGGTAACAAACAGGAACAGGAAGTGTAGCAGCAGTAGCAGTAGCAGGAGTATTTCCTTGGTAACAAACAGGAAGAGGAATTGTAGCAGCAGTAGTAGTAGCAGGAGTATTTCCTTGGTAACAAACAGGAAGAGGAATTGTAGCAGCAGTAGTAGTAGCAGGAGTATTTCCTTGGTAACAAACAGGAAGAGGAATTGTAGCAGCAGTAGTAGTAGCAGGAGTATTTCCTTGGTAACAAACAGGAAGAGGAATTGTAGCAGCAGTAGTAGTAGCAGGAGTATTTCCTTGGTAACAAACAGGAACAGGAAGTGTGGTAGTAGCAGTAGTATTTCCTTGGTAACAAACAGGAACAGGAAGTGTAGTAGCAGGAGTATTTCCTTGGTAACAAACAGGAAGAGGAACAGTAGCAGCAGTAGTAGTAGCAGGAGTATTTCCTTGGTAACAAACAGGAACAGGAAGTGTGGTAGTAGCAGTAGTATTTCCTTGGTAACAAACAGGAACAGGAAGTGTAGTAGCAGGAGTATTTCCTTGGTAACAAACAGGAACAGGAAGTGTAGCAGCCGTAGTTCTAGGTCTCAGAGTCTGGAAGTCCTTGAAGGAGAGCGCAGGAGGACAGGATCTCTGCTACTGCAGGAGGAGGAGGAGAAGGAGGAGACAAGGCCTCGACACACCGTCCTACGTTCTGCCTGTCGGCTTGTTTGTCCGCCTGTCTGTCTGCCTTTCTGTCTCTCTGCCTGCCTGTCTGTCTGCCTGTCTCTCTGCCTGTTTGCGGCTGCTATGTCCTCTGTACTGCAGTGTCACTGAGCAGGCAGGCAGGACGGGGCACGTGTGTCTCTGTGTGGAGAGGAAAGGAGAGAGAGAGAGAGAAGAGAAAGGGGTGGTGGGATGAGCGAAAAGGAGAGAGGGAGAAAGAGTGTGTCGAGGATGCTGTGGGTCTGTCGCTGCAGCCTCCTTCCAGCTTAGCCAACCAGAGCACAGATCTCAGTCATGGCTCCGCCCACTGCAGGTGATGAGAGGGAAGTGACCAGCAGAGGGAACAGCGGAGAGAACGAGAGGAGAGGAGGAGAGAGAGGTCTGAATACACATACCAGAGTACTACATACTTAAATTGCATACTATGCACTCATCGTTGCATACTATTTAGCACGTACCGTTGAGCAAATGGTATGCAACGCAGTAGCGGCTCCTGATTGGCTGAATAGGTGGGGCGGGGCCGAGAGTGAGTGGATTTTTCCAAATTCAACAGACATGCATCAGATTAAACAGCCTGATTATAGCTAATTTCCCAATAGATACATTTCTCTAAACTGTGAATTCAACCTAATGGAGTTATAGACCTCCTCAGGCTGGTTATAGACAGACTATCACATTCAACCTAATGGAGTTATAGACCTCCTCAGGCTGGTTATAGACCTCCTCAGGCTGGTTATAGACAGACTATCACATTCAACCTAATGGAGTTATAGACCTCCTCAGGCTGGTTATAGACAGCCTATCACATTCAACCTAATGGAGTTATAGACCTCCTCAGGCTGGTTATAGACCTCCTCAGGCTGGTTATAGACCTCCTCAGGCTGGTTATAGACCTCCTCAGGCTGGTTATAGACCTCCTCAGGCTGGTTATAGACAGACTGTCACATTCAACCTAATGGAGTTATAGACCTCCTCAGGCTGGTTATAGACAGACTATCACATTCAACCTAATGGAGTTATAGGCCTCCTCAGGCTGGTTATAGACTATCACATTCAACCTAATGGAGTTATAGACCTCCTCAGGCTGGTTATAGACTATCACATTCAACCTAATGGAGTTATAGACCTCCTCAGGCTGGTTATAGACCTCCTCAGGCTGGTTATAGGCAGACTATCACATTCAACCTAATGGAGTTATAGACCTCCTCAGGTTGGTTATAGACCTCCTCAGGCTGGTTATAGACAGACTATCACATTCAACCTAATGGAGTTATAGACCTCCTCAGGCTGGTTATAGACAGAGTATCACATTCAACCTAATGGAGTTATAGACCTCCTCAGGCTGGTTATAGGCAGACTATCACATTCAACCTAATGGAGTTATAGACCTCCTCAGGTTGGTTATAGACCTCCTCAGGCTGGTTATAGACAGACTATCACATTCAACCTAATGGAGTTATAGACCTCCTCAGGCTGGTTATAGACTATCACATTCAACCTAATGGAGTTATAGACCTCCTCAGGCTGGTTATAGACAGACTATCACATTCAACCTAATGGAGTTATAGACCTCCTCAGGCTGGTTATAGGCAGACTATCACATTCAACCTAATGGAGTTATAGACCTACCCAGGTTGGTTATAGACAGAGTATCACATTCAACCTAATGGAGTTATAGACCTCCTCAGGCTGGTTATAGACAGAGTATCACATTCAACCTAATGGAGTTATAGACCTCCTCAGGCTGGTTATAGGCAGACTATCACATTCAACCTAATGGAGTTATAGACCTCCTCAGGCTGGTTATAGACAGACTATCACATTCAACCTAATGGAGTTATAGGCCTCCTCAGGCTGGTTATAGACCTCCTCAGGCTGGTTATAGGCAGACTATCACATTCAACCTAATGGAGTTATAGACCTCCTCAGGCTGGTTATAGACAGACTATCACATTCAACCTAATGGAGTTATAGACCTCCTCAGGCTGGTTATAGACAGACTATCACATTCAACCTAATGGAGTTATAGACCTCCTCAGGCTGGTTATAGACAGACTAGCACATTCAACCTAATGGAGTTATAGACCTCCTCAGGCTGGTTATAGACTATCACATTCAACCTAATGGAGTTATAGACCTCCTCAGGCTGGTTATAGACAGACTATCACATTCAACCTAATGGAGTTATAGACCTCCTCAGGCTGGTTATAGACAGACTATCACATTCAACCTAATGGAGTTATAGACCTCCTCAGGCTGGTTATAGACAGACTATCACATTCAACCTAATGGAGTTATAGACCTCCTCAGGCTGGTTATAGGCAGACTATCACATTCAACCTAATGGAGTTATAGACCTCCTCAGGCTGGTTATAGACAGACTATCACATTCAACCTAATGGAGTTATAGACCTGCTCAGGCTGGTAATAGACAGACTATCACATTCAACCTAATGGAGTTATAGGCCTCCTCAGGCTGGTTATAATCAATATTTAATCTAAGAGTAAAACAAAATGAGAGTAAATGCTGAATGCTCTTAAATAATCAAAACCCCGTGTTACCCCAAACCCCATGTTACCCCAAACCCCGTGTTACCCCAAACCCCGTATTACCCCAAACCCCGTGTTACCCCAAACCCCGTGTTACCCCAAACCCCGTGTTACCCAAATCCCGTGTTACCCAAATCCCATGTTACCCCAAACCCCATGTTACCAAAACCCCATGTTACCAAAACCCCATGTTACCAAAACCCCATGTTACCCAAAACCACATGTTACCCAAAACCACATGTTACCCAAAACCACTTGTTACCCAAAACCACATGTTACCAAAACCCCATGTTACCCAAAACCCCATGTTACCCAAAACCCCATGTTACCCAAAACCCCATGTTACCCAAAACCCCATGTTACCAAAACCTCATGTTACCAAAACCTCATGTTACCCAAAACCTCATGTTACCAAAACCCCATGTTACCAAAACCCCATGTTACCAAAACCTCATATTACCCAAACCTCATGTTACCACAAACCCATGTTACCAAAACCTCATATTACCAACACCCCGTGTTACCAAAACCCTGTGTTACCAAAACCACATGTTACCAAAACCCCATGTTACCATACAGGCTGCATTTCTGTATTTTTAAAGTTTTATATCTGGACAACTTGATTGTTGACATGCAAACCATTTTGGGACTATATCAACAATGGAATAATGAAACAAATACCAACATATATTGTGGGTGGAGTTTTCCTTCAAGGTTTGCCATCACATTTTATACACCACTGCTTCCCTGACCATCGATTTGAAAACACAGAACTGGCCTGAGAACAGCATGTAGGGTCAGCTTCATCCTACTCCGATGTTAAAACACAGAACTGACCTGAGATCAGCATGTAGGATCAGCTTCATCCTACTCCGATGTTAAAACACAGAACTGACCTGAGAACAGCATGTAGGGTCAGCTTCATCCTACTCCTACTCCGATGTTAAAACACAGAACTGGCCTGAGAACAGCATGTAGGGTCAGCTTCATCCTACTTCTACTCCGATGTTAAAACACAGAACTGACCTGAGGTCAGCATGTAGGATCAGCTTCATCCTACTCCGATGTTTAAACACAGAACTGACCTGAGAACAGCATGTAGGGTCAGCTTCATCCTACTCCTACTCCGATGTTAAAACACAGAACTGGCCTGAGAACAGCATGTAGGGTCAGCTTCATCCTACTTCTACTCCGATGTTAAAACACAGAACTGACCTGAGATCAGCATGTAGGATCAGCTTCATCCTACTCCGATGTTTAAACACAGAACTGACCTGAGAACAGCATGTAGGGTCAGCTTCATCCTACTCCTACTCCGATGTTAAAACACAGAACTGGCCTGAGAACAGCATGTAGGGTCACCTTCATCCTACTCCTACTCCGATGTTAAAACACAGAACTGACCTGAGGTCAGCATGTAGGGTCAGCTTCATCCTACTCCTACTCCGATGTTTAAACACAGAACTGACCTGAGATCAGCATGTAGGGTCAGCTTCATCCTACTCCTACTCCGATGTTTAAACACAGAACTGACCTGAGATCAGCATGTAGGGTCACCTTCATCCTACTCCGATGTTAAAACACAGAACTGACCTGAGAACAGCATGTAGGGTCAGCTTCATCCTACTCCGATGTTAAAACA
>NW_026600214.1:1410802-1433302 GCF_029448725.1 Salvelinus fontinalis
ACGGTCTCTTTAAATATGGTCAGACTGCGTTGGTATCTACGCGCATGCTCTGTAGAAAGAGGAAGCGATCTTTGGCTGATGTGGACATTTCAACGGGTGAGATAATCTCACGCTAAGTAACTAGCGACTTTCGAGCAACCAGGTGTCAAAGAAATATTTCAAAAACAATGGAGCGATGAACATATGTAGCGTTTGAACCAAACATTTTTCAATTTGTAAGAACTGAAAAAAAATAAAATAAAGCGATCCACAATGATGTCAGAATGCGAACCAAACGAGACCGAGCCGGTGGTGGCGGCTGACATAGCCCCGGTAGCCGACGCTGCTACCACGGATCTCAACTTTCGGTCACAGGAGCCACTGTCGACGTTGTTCGATAGGAACACAGTCGGGTCTGGGGCAAACCCGGGGGTCGCGATTCGGATCTCGGGTTCGTGTGAAAGTGTTCTTACCGAATTGGAGACGGACGGTTCTGGGGAAGAGGCTCTGTTGTTGCCGTGTTTATCCGGAGGCACGTCGTCACCTCGGGGCGAGAGGCAGAAGAGGACGAGGCGGAACCGACGGAGTTCATCATCGGATAAGGATAACCTTACCTCGCCAGGTAAAGAGCCGGTGGTGATACGGAGGAGAATACAATAATTCGTTCATGTTAGTAGCTAGTTAGCTTCCTAGCCATGGCGTTACTTTCTCACTATTGTGTACTTTGAACGATTTTAAAGTGCAAAGGGGATTTTTTGTGTTTGTTTTTCACTGGTTGCCCATTTCTTGTGACAACAGGTCACACATCTTGCTGCTGTGATGGCACACTGTGGTATTTCACCCAGTAGATATGGGAGTTTAACAAAATTGGGTTTGTTTTTTCGAATTCTTTGTGGATCTGTGTATTCTGAGGGAAATATGTGTCTCTAATATGGTCATACATTGGGCAGGAGGTTAGGAAGTGCAGATCAGTTTCCACCTCATTTTGTGGGCAGTGAGCACATAGCCTGTCTTCTCTTGAGAGCCAGGTCTGCCTACGGCGGCCTTTCTCAATAGCAAGGCTATGCTCACTGAGTCTGTACATAGTCAAAGCTTTCCTTAAGTTTGGGTCAGTCACAGTGGTCAGGTATTCTGCCACTGTATACTCTCTGTTTAGGGCCAAATAGCATTCTAGTTTGCTCTGTTTTTTTTTACTTGACACATTGTCTTTTTGTTTTCTTATGATTTGGTTGGGTCCTCTCTCCCCCCAGCTCTCCCTCTCTCTCTCTCCCCCCAGCTCTCCCTCTCTCTCTCTCCCCCCAGCTCTCCCTCTCTCTCTCTCCCCTCAGCTCTCCCTCTCTCTCTCTCCCCCCAGCTCTCCCTCTCTCTCTCCCCCCAGCTCTCCCTCTCTCTCTCCCCCCAGCTCTCCCTCTCTCTCTCCCCCCAGCTCTCCCTCTCTCTATTCCCCCCAGCTCTCCCTCTCTCTATTCCCCCCAGCTCTCCCTCTCTCTATTCCCCCCCAGCTCTCCCTCTCTCTCTCCCCCCAGCTCTCCCTCTCTCTCTCCCCCCCAGCTCTCCCTCTCTCTCTCCCCCCCAGCTCTCCCTCTCTCTATTCCCCCCAGCTCTCCCTCTCTCTCTCCCCCCAGCTCTCCCTCTCTCTCTCCCCCCAGCTCTCCTTCTCTCTCTCCCCCCCAGCTCTCCCTCTCTCTATTCCCCCCAGCTCTCCCTCTCTCTATTCCCCCCAGCTCTCCCTCTCTCTATTCCCCCCAGCTCTCCCTCTCTCTATTCCCCCCAGCTCTCCCTCTCTCTATTCCCCCCAGCTCTCCCTCTCTCTATTCCCCCCAGCTCTCCCTCTCTCTATTCCCCCCAGCTCTCCCTCTCTCTATTCCCCCCCAGCTCTCCCTCTCTCTCTCCCCCCAGCTCTCCCTCTCTCTATTCCCCCCAGCTCTCCCTCTCTCTATTCCCCCCAGCTCTCCCTCTCTCTATTCCCCCCCAGCTCTCCCTCTCTCTCTCCCCCCAGCTCTCCCTCTCTCTCTCCCCCCCAGCTCTCCCTCTCTCTCTCCCCCCCAGCTCTCCCTCTCTCTATTCCCCCCAGCTCTCCCTCTCTCTCTCCCCCCAGCTCTCCCTCTCTCTCTCCCCCCAGCTCTCCTTCTCTCTCTCCCCCCCAGCTCTCCCTCTCTCTATTCCCCCCAGCTCTCCCTCTCTCTATTCCCCCCAGCTCTCCCTCTCTCTATTCCCCCCAGCTCTCCCTCTCTCTATTCCCCCCAGCTCTCCCTCTCTCTATTCCCCCCAGCTCTCCCTCTCTCTATTCCCCCCAGCTCTCCCTCTCTCTATTCCCCCCAGCTCTCCCTCTCTCTATTCCCCCCCAGCTCTCCCTCTCTCTATTCCCCCCCAGCTCTCCCTCTCTCTATCCCCCCCAGCTCTCCCTCTCTCTATCCCCCCCAGCTCTCCCTCTCTCTATCCCCCCCAGCTCTCCCTCTCTCTATCCCCCCCAGCTCTCCCTCTCTCTATTCCCCCCCAGCTCTCCCTCTCTCTATTCCCCCCAGCTCTCCCTCTCTCTATTCCCCCCAGCTCTCCCTCTCTCTATTCCCCCCAGCTCTCCCTCTCTCTATTCCCCCCAGCTCTCCCTCTCTCTATTCCCCCCAGCTCTCCCTCTCTCTATTCCCCCCAGCTCTCCCTCTCTCTATTCCCCCCAGCTCTCCCTCTCTCTATTCCCCCCAGCTCTCCCTCTCTCTATTCCCCCCAGCTCTCCCTCTCTCTATTCCCCCCAGCTCTCCCTCTCTCTATCCCCCCCAGCTCTCCCTCTCTCTATCCCCCCCAGCTCTCCCTCTCTCTATCCCCCCCAGCTCTCCCTCTCTCTATCCCCCCCAGCTCTCCCTCTCTCTATTCACCCCAGCTCTCCCTCTCTCTATCCCCCCCAGCTCTCGCTGTCCCCCATCTCTCTCTTCCTCCTCTCTCTGTCTGATGGGGATATATGGAGCTGTGTTGTTGATGTCATCAGTTGTTCTCCTTTGCTTTCTAAATGGGGAGGGGAGAGGAAGCGTCATCTACATTACATTTACATTTAAGTCATTTACTTAGACCGTGTGTGTGGGGTGCTCTGTGTGTGTGTGTGTGTGTGGGGGGGGGGGGGCTCTCTCTGTGTGTGTGTGTGTGTGTGTGTGTGTGTGTGGCCCTGTGTTTAACCTCCATGTTCTATGGAGCCATGTTTCTCTTGCCTTTGCATCTAGCTCACAGTGCCTCTGCCTCCCAAACAGCACCGTATTCCCTACATATTGCACTACTTTTGACCAGAGCCCTATGGAAGTAGTGTATTGTGTAGGGAATAGGGTGCTGTTTGGGAGGCCTCCTACACCCGCCAACAGAGTCAACCACAACCAAAGCAAAGAAGTGTTGACGCTGCAGAGTTGAACTGATACCACAGCTATAGATGCTGCTTTAGCAGGTTACACAAGTAGGGATCTCTCTGTCAATTCAATTTCACTTGCAACAAAAGTGAAATAAACAATAAAATGTACAGAAAACATTACTCTCTCTCTCTCTTTGTCGATCTCCGTGGAGAGGGCATGGTAAAATATACATTTGTAATGTGGTTGTTTTAATGTAATGACGATGGCCTATTTTAAAGAAAAACAAGTGTATATTCTCTCTCTCCCCGCCCCCTCCATTCAGGTAACAGTAGCGGAGACTTTAACCATTTCCCCGACGACCCGGAGTTTGGTGACATCATTCAGAGGGCGGAGCAGGCCATCGAGGGCGGAGTCTTCCCAGAGAGAATCTCTCAGGGTTCCAGTGGGAGTTACTTCGTTAAAGACTCCAAAGGGGTGAGGAAAGGGGGAGTGGGGGGAGGTGGAAGGTATAGGGGAGGGGGGGTGGAAGGTATGGAGGAGGGGGGGTGGAAGGTATGGAGGAGGGGGAGTGGGGGGAGGTGAGGTGGGAGGTATAGGGGAGGGAGGGGGTATTTTGTCAAAGACCACAGGGGGGCAGGTGGGGGGGGGGATCATCCCTCATCACTACTAGCTAGGCTTTATTGAAACAGTCAATAACCTTTTAAATTAACAAACTGTTTCCTGTTCTCTACGTCCAGGAAGTCCTCGTGGGTTTTTCTGAGCCACTGTGGTTTAACTTCTGCATCATCTATGTAAAGAAGTGATTGTTTCATGGGTTAATTTAAGTCCTGTAGGCTTCACAGCTATCAGCTGAATTCCAGTAGAGGCCTACAGATGGAGAGAACCGTTACAGTAGGTGAACATGTTGATGAGGAGGAAGCCAGCTTCAGGGAGGTCCTTCACAACGGACTGTTTCCGCTCCTAGCAGAGACTGGTGCGTCTGGTAACCTGCTGGAGTTACACATCATGATGGTGATGATAGATGCCAGCTGGCCCTGATGTCATCCTCAGTCTCTCTGTAGTCTGTGATGCCAGGTGATGGAGTTGTCTTGCTGGCCCTGATGTCATCCTCAGTCTCTCTGTAGTCTGTGATGCCAGGTGATGGAGTTGTCTCTCTGTAGTCTGTGATGCCAGGTGATGGAGTTGTCTCTCTGTAGTCTGTGATGCCAGGTGATGGAGTTGTCTTGCTGGCCCCTGATGTGGTCCTCAGTCTCTCTGTAGTCTGTGATGCCAGGTGATGGAGTTGTCTTGCTGGCCCTGATGTCATCCTCAGTCTCTCTGTAGTCTGTGATGCCAGGTGATGGAGTTGTCTTGCTGGCCCCTGATGTGGTCCTCAGTCTCTCTGTAGTCTGTGATGCCAGGTGATGGAGTTGTCTTGCTGGCCCCTGATGTGGTCCTCAGTCTCTCTGTAGTCTGTGATGCCAGGTGATGGAGTTGTCTCTCTGTAGTCTGTGATGCCAGGTGATGGAGTTGTCTTGCTGGCCCTGTTGTGTCTCTGTAGTCGGTGATGCCAGGTGATGGAGTTGTCTTGCTGGCCCTGATGTGGTCCTCAGTCTCTCTGTAGTCTGTGATGCCAGGTGATGGAGTTGTCTTGCTGGCCCTGATGTGGTCCTCAGTCTCTCTGTAGTCTGTGATGCCAGGTAATGGAGTTGTCTTGCTGGCCCCTGATGTGGTCCTCAGTCTCTCTGTAGTCTGTGATGCCAGGTGATGGAGTTGTCTTGCTGGCCCTGATGTGGTCCTCAGTCTCTCTGTAGTCTGTGATGCCAGGTGATGGAGTTGTCTTGCTGGCCCTGATGTCATCCTCAGTCTCTCTGTAGTCTGTGATGCCAGGTGATGGAGTTGTCTTGCTGGCCCTGATGTGGTCCTCAGTCTCTCTGTAGTCTGGATTTAGTACTCCTCCACCACTAACGTGTAGCGCCCACTTGGGTGATGCCTCTGCAGCTGCTGTGGCGCAAAAAAGCCCTCCACACATCAGTCCATATCAGTAGTCCTCCTCACATTGTTTGGTATTTGGAATCTAGGCTGGGTTACTGTAAAGCTCTTTCATTAGGGTGTAGGCTGGGTTACTGTAAAGCTTGTTCATTAGGGTCTAGGCTGGGTTACTGTAAAGCTCTTTCATTAGGGTCTAGGCCTGGTTACTGTAAAGCTATTTCATTAGGGTCTAGGCCTGGTTACTGTAAAGCTCTTTCATTAGGGTCTAGGCCTGGTTACTGTAAAGCTCTTTCATTAGGGTCTAGGCCGGGTTACTGTAAAGCTCTTTCATTAGGGTGTAGGCTGGGTTACTGTAAAGCTTGTTCATTAGGGTCTAGGCTGGGTTACTGTAAAGCTCTTTCATTAGGGTCTAGGCCTGGTTACTGTAAAGCTCTTTCATTAGGGTCTAGGCCTGGTTACTGTAAAGCTCTTTCATTAGGGTCTAGGCCGGGTTACTGTAAAGCTCTTTCATTAGGGTCTAGGCTGGGTTACTGTAAAGGTCTTCCATTAGGGTCTAGGCCGGGTGACCGTAAAGCTATTTCATTAGGGTCCAGGCCGGGTTACTGTAAAGCTCTTTCATTAGGGTCTAGGCTGGGTTACTGTAAAGCTTGTTCATTAGGGTCTAGGCTGGGTTACTGTAAAGCTTGTTCATTAGGGTCTAGGCTGGGTTACTGTAAAGCTCTTTCATTAGGGTCTAGGCCGGGTTACTGTAAAGCTCTTTCATTAGGGTCTAGGCTGGGTTACTGTAAAGCTCTTTCATTAGGGTGTTGGCTGGGTTACTGTAAAGCTCTTTCATTAGGATCTAGGCCGGGTTACTGTAAAGCTTGTTCATTAGGGTCTAGGCCGGGTTACTGTAAAGCTCTTTCATTAGGGTGTAGGCTGGGTTACTGTAAAGCTCTTTCATTAGGGTCTAGGCCGGGTTACTGTAAAGCTCTTTCATTAGGGTCTAGGCCGGGTTACAGTAAAGCTCTTTCATTAGGGTCTAGGCCGGGTTACTGTAAAGCTCTTTCATTAGGGTCTAGGCTGGGTTACTGTAAAGCTCTTTCATTAGGGTCTAGGCTGGGTTACAGTAAAGCTCTTTCATTAGGGTCTAGGCCGGGTTACTGTAAAGCTCTTTCATTAGGGTCTAAGCCGGGTTACTGTAAAGCTCTTTCATTAGGGTCTAGGCCGGGTTACTGTAAAGCTCTTTCATTAGGGTCTAGGCCGGGTTACTGTAAAGCTCTTTCATTAGGGTCTAGGCCGGGTTACTGTAAAGCTCTTACATTAGGGTCTAGGCCGGGTTACTGTAAAGCTCTTTCATTAGGGTCTAGGCCGGATTACCGTAAAGCTCTTTCATTAGGGTCTTGCCCGGGTTACCGTAAAGCTCTTTCATTAGGGTCTAGGCCGGGTTACTGTAAAGCTCTTTCATTAGGGTCTAGGCCGGGTTACTGTAAAGCTCTTTCATTAGGGTCTAGGCCGGGTTACTGTAAAGCTCTTTCATTAGGGTCTTGGCCGGGTTACTGTAAAGCTCTTTCATTAGGGTGTAGGCTGGGTTACAGTAAAGCTCTTTCATTAGGGTCTAGGCCGGGTTACTGTAAAGCTCTTTCATTAGGATCTAGGCCGGGTTACTGTAAAGCTCTTTCATTAGGGTCTAGGCTGGGTTACTGTAAAGCTCTTTCATTAGGGTCTAGGCCGGGTTACTGTAAAGCTCTTTCATTAGGGTCTAGGCCGGGTTACTGTAAAGCTCTTTCATTAGGGTCTAGGCCGGGTTACTGTAAAGCTCTTTCATTAGGGTCTTGGCCGGGTTACTGTAAAGCTTGTTCATTAGGGTCTAGGCTGGGTTACTGTAAAGCTTGTTCATTAGGGTCTAGGCTGGGTTACTGTAAAGCTCTTTCATTAGGGTCTAGGCCGGGTTACTGTAAAGCTCTTTCATTAGGGTCTAGGCTGGGTTACTGTAAAGCTCTTTCATTAGGGTGTTGGCTGGGTTACTGTAAAGCTCTTTCATTAGGATCTAGGCCGGGTTACTGTAAAGCTTGTTCATTAGGGTCTAGGCCGGGTTACTGTAAAGCTCTTTCATTAGGGTGTAGGCTGGGTTACTGTAAAGCTCTTTCATTAGGGTCTAGGCCGGGTTACTGTAAAGCTCTTTCATTAGGGTCTAGGCCGGGTTACAGTAAAGCTCTTTCATTAGGGTCTAGGCCGGGTTACTGTAAAGCTCTTTCATTAGGGTCTAGGCTGGGTTACTGTAAAGCTCTTTCATTAGGGTCTAGGCTGGGTTACAGTAAAGCTCTTTCATTAGGGTCTAGGCCGGGTTACTGTAAAGCTCTTTCATTAGGGTCTAAGCCGGGTTACTGTAAAGCTCTTTCATTAGGGTCTAGGCCGGGTTACTGTAAAGCTCTTTCATTAGGGTCTAGGCCGGGTTACTGTAAAGCTCTTTCATTAGGGTCTAGGCCGGGTTACTGTAAAGCTCTTTCATTAGGGTCTAGGCCGGGTTACTGTAAAGCTCTTTCATTAGGGTCTAGGCCGGATTACCGTAAAGCTCTTTCATTAGGGTCTTGCCCGGGTTACCGTAAAGCTCTTTCATTAGGGTCTAGGCCGGGTTACTGTAAAGCTCTTTCATTAGGGTCTAGGCCGGGTTACTGTAAAGCTCTTTCATTAGGGTCTAGGCCGGGTTACTGTAAAGCTCTTTCATTAGGGTCTTGGCCGGGTTACTGTAAAGCTCTTTCATTAGGGTGTAGGCTGGGTTACAGTAAAGCTCTTTCATTAGGGTCTAGGCCGGGTTACTGTAAAGCTCTTTCATTAGGATCTAGGCCGGGTTACTGTAAAGCTCTTTCATTAGGGTCTAGGCTGGGTTACTGTAAAGCTCTTTCATTAGGGTCTAGGCCGGGTTACTGTAAAGCTCTTTCATTAGGGTCTAGGCCAGGTTACTGTAAAGCTCTTTCATTAGGGTCTAGGCTGGGTTACTGTAAAGCTCTTTCATTAGGGTCTAGGCCGGGTTACAGTAAAGCTCTTTCATTAGGGTCTAGGCCGGGTTACTGTAAAGCTCTTTCATTAGGGTCTAGGCCGGGTTACTGTAAAGCTCTTTCATTAGGGTCTAGGCCGGGTTACTGTAAAGCTCTTTCATTAGGGTCTAGGCCGGGTTACTGTAAAGCTCTTTCATTAGGGTCTAGGCTGGGTTACTGTAAAGCTTTTTCATTAGGGTCTAGGCCGGGTTACTGTAAAGCTCTTTCATTAGGGTCCAGGCCGGGTTACTGTAAAGCTCTTTCATTAGGGTCTAGGCCGGGTTACTGTAAAGCTCTTTCATTAGGGTCTAGGCTGGGTTACTGTAAAGCTCTTTCATTAGGGTCTAGGCCGGGTTACTGTAAAGCTCTTTCATTAGGGTCTAGGCCGGGTTACTGTAAAGCTCTTTCATTAGGGTCCAGGCCGGGTTACTGTAAAGCTCTTTCATTAGGATCTAGGCCGGGTTACTGTAAAGCTCTTTCATTAGGGTCTAGGCCGGGTTACTGTAAAGCTCTTTCATTAGGGTCTATGCCGGGTTACTGTAAAGCTCTTTCATTAGGATCTAGGCTGGGTTACTGTAAAGCTCTTTCATTAGGATCTAGGCCGGGTTACTGTAAAGCTCTTTCATTAGGGTCTAGGCCGGGTTACTGTAAAGCTCTTTGTGATAACTGCTGATGTGATAAGGGCGTTATTAAATACTGTTGATTCCCTTTTTTTTCCTTCCAGAAAATCCTCGGTGTTTTCAAACCAAAGTCTGAAGAGCCTTACGGTCACCTCAACCCTAAATGGACCAAATACTTTCACAAGGTATCACTGTTCTCTGGTCTGTTATTATCTCTGTCTTTTACTGTTGTCTGGTCTGTTACTATCTCTGTCTTTTACTGTTCTCTGGTCTGTTACCATATCTGTCTTTTAATGTTGTCTGGTCTGTTACTATCTCTGTCTTTTAATGTTGTCTGGTCTGTTACTATCTCTGTCTTTTTACTGTTGTCTGTTACTATCTCTGTCTTTTACTGTTCTCTGGTCTGTTACTATCTCTGTCTTTTACTTTTCTCTGGTCTGTTACTATCTCTGTCTTTTACGGTTGTCTGGTCTGTTACTATCGCTGTCTTTTATTGTTCTCTGGTCTGTTACTATCGCTGTCTTTTATTGTTCTCTGGTCTGTTACTATCTCTGTCTTTTACTGTTGTCTGGTCTGTTACTATCTCTGTCTTTCACTGTTCTCTGGTCTGTTACTATCGCTGTCTTTTACTGTTGTCTGGTCTGTTACTATCTCTGTCTTTTACTGTTCACTGTTCTCTGGTCTGTTACTATCTCTGTCTTTTATTGTTCTCTGGTCTGTTACTATCTCTGTCTTTTACTGTTGTCTGGTCTGTTACTATCTCTGTCTTTTACTGTTCTCTGATCTGTTACTATCTCTGTCTTTTACTGTTGTCTGGTCTGTTACTATCTCTGTCTTTTACTGTTCTCTGGTCTGTTACTATCTCTGTCTTTTACTGTTCTCTGGTCTGTTACTATCTCTTTTACTGTTGTCTGTCCCTATGTCCTATTTCCCTCTCCTCTTCCTCTCCTCCATTTCTCTCTATTTTTACATTAATTATAACAGTTCATTTAACTCTTTCCCCACCCTCTACCCTTCCTCCCTCTGTCCTCTCTCTTCCTCCTCCCTCTGTCCTCTCTCTTCCTCCTCCCTCTGTCCTCTCTCCTCCTCCTCCCTCTGTCTTCTCTCCTCCTCCTCCCTCTGTCTTCTCTCCTCCTCCTCCCTCTGTCCTCTCTCCTCCTCCTCCCTCTGTCTTCTCTCCTCCTCCTCCCTCTGTCCTCTCTCCTCCTCCTCCCTCTGTCTTCTCTCCTCCTCCTCCCTCTGTCCTCTCTCCTCCTCCTCCCTCTGTCTTCTCTCCTCCTCCTCCCTCTGTCCTCTCTCCTCCTCCTCTGTCCTCTCTCTTCCCCCTCTGTCCTCTCTCCTCCTCCTCCCTCTGTCCTCTCTCCTCCTCCTCCCTCTGTCCTCTCTCCTCCTCCTCCCTCTGTCTTCTCTCCTCCTCCTCCCTCTGTCCTCTCTCCTCCTCCTCCCTCTGTCTTCTCTCCTCCTCCTCCCTCTGTCCTCTGTCCTCTCTCCTCCTCCTCCCTCTGTCTTCTCTCCTCCTCCTCCCTCTGTCCTCTCTCCTCCTCCTCCCTCTGCCCTCTCTCTTCCCCCTCCCTCTGTCCTCTCTCTTCCCCCTCCCTCTGTCCTCTCTCCTCCTCCTCCCTCTGTCTTCTCTCCTCCCCCTCTCTCTGTCCTCTCTCCTCCTCCTCCCTCTGTCTTCTCTCCTCCTCCTCCCTCTGTCTTCTCTCCTCCTCCTCCCTCTGTCCTCTCTCTTCCCCCTCCCTCTGTCCTCTCTCTTCCTCCTCCCTCTGTCCTCTCTCCTCCTCCTCCCTCTGTCCTCTCTCCTCCTCCTCCCTCTGTCTTCTCTCCTCCTCCTCCCTCTGTCTTCTCTCCTCCCCCTCCCTCTGTCCTCTCTCCTCCCCCTCCCTCTGTCCTCTCTCTTCCCCCTCCCTCTGTCCTCTCTCCTCCCCCTCTCTCTGTCTTCTCTCCTCCTCCTCCCTCTGTCCTCTCTCCTCCTCCTCCCTCTGTCTTCTCTCCTCCTCCTCACTCTGTCTTCTCTCCTCCTCCTCCCTCTGTCTTCTCTCCTCCCCCTCTCTCTGTCCTCTCTCCTCCTCCTCCCTCTGTCTTCTCTCCTCCCCCTCTCTCTGTCTTCTCTCCTCCCCCTCTCTCTGTCCTCTCTCCTCCTCCTCCCTCTGTCTTCTCTCCTCCTCCTCCCTCTGTCTTCTCTCCTCCTCCTCCCTCTGTCTTCTCTCCTCCTCCTCCCTCTGTCTTCTCTCCTCCTCCTCCCTCTGTCCTCTCTCCTCCTCCTCCCTCTGTCTTCTCTCCTCCTCCTCCCTCTGTCTTCTCTCCTCCTCCTCCCTCTGTCTTCTCTCCTCCTCCTCCCTCTGTCTTCTCTCCTCCTCCTCCCTCTGTCTTCTCTCCTCCTCCTCCCTCTGTCTTCTCTCCTCCTCCTCCCTCTGTCTTCTCTCCTCCTCCTCCCTCTGTCTTCTCTCCTCCTCCTCACTCTGTCTTCTCTCCTCCTCCTCACTCTGTCTTCTCTCCTCCTCCTCACTCTGTCTTCTCTCTTCCTCCTCCCTCTGTCTTCTCTCCTCCTCCTCCCTCTGTCTTCTCTCCTCCTCCTCCCTCTGTCTTCTCTCCTCCTCCTCCCTCTGTCCTCCTCCCTCTGTCTTCTCTCCTCCTCCTCCCTCTGCCCCCCCACCCTCTCTCCTCCTCCTCCCCCCTCTCTGTGTAGCTGTGCTGTCCGTGTTGTTTTGGCCGTGGCTGCCTGATCCCCAACCAGGGCTATCTCTCGGAGGTTGCTGCCTCCCTCGTCGATACCAGGCTAGGACTGGGGGTGGTCCCCAAAACCAAGGTGAGGTGGGGGGGGGGTCTCGTCGAAACCCGGCTAGGACTGGGGGTGGTCCCCAAAACCAAGGTGAGGTGGGGGGGGGGGGGGGGGGGGCTCAGACTGTGTATCAGGTCAGTGATAATAACAGACTGTGTATCTGGTCAGTGATAATAACAGACTGTGTATCAGGTCAGTGATAATAACAGACTGGGTATCAGGTCAGTGATAATAACAGACTGGGTATCAGGTCAGTGATAATAACAGACTGGGTATCAGGTCAGTGATAATAACAGACTGGGTATCAGGTCAGTGATAATAACAGACTGTGTATCTGGTCAGTGATAATAACAGACTGTATCTGGTCAGTGATAATATCAGGTCAGTGATAATAACAGACTGTGTATCAGGTCAGTGATAATAACAGACTGTGTATCAGGTCAGTGATAATAACAGACTGTGTATCAGGTCAGTGATAATATCAGGTCAGTGATAATAACAGACTGTGTATCAGGTCAGTGATAATAACAGACTGGGTATCAGGTCAGTGATAATAACAGACTGTGTATCTGGTCAGTGATAATAACAGACTGTGTATCAGGTCAGTGATAATAACAGACTGTGTATCAGGTCAGTGATAATAACAGACTGTGTATCAGGTCAGTGATAATAACAGACTGTGTATCAGGTCAGTGATAATATCAGGTCAGTGATAATAACAGACTGTGTATCAGGTCAGTGATAATAACAGACTGTGTATCTGGTCAGTGATAATAACAGACTGTGTATCTGGTCAGTGATAATATCAGGTCAGTGATAATAACAGACTGTGTATCAGGTCAGTGATAATAACAGGTCAGTGATAATAACAGGTCAGTGATAATAACAGACTGTGTATCGGGTCAGTGATAATAACAGGTCAGTGATAATAACAGGTCAGTGATAATAACAGACTGTGTATCGGGTCAGTGATAATAACAGACTGTGTATGTGTCTTTCAGGCTGTGTATCTGGTCAGTGAGACATTTCACTACAACACCATCGACAGGGCCAAGTCCAGAGGGAAGAAATACGCCCTAGAGATGGTTCCCAAAGTAGGACGACACTTCCACAGAGTGGGCCTGCCCCCCAAGGTACCCTGACCCCTGACCTCTGACCCTACCAGTCTTATTCCTGACACTATGTCTTAACCCCCCAAGGTATCCTGATCCCTGACCTCTGACCCTACCAGTCTTATTCCTGACCCTATGTTCTAACCCCCAAGGTATCCTGACCCCTGACCCCATCAGTCTTATTCCTGACCCTATGTCTTAACCCCCAAGGTATCCTGACTCCTGACCCCTGACCCCATCAGTCTTATTCCTGACCCTATGTCTTAACCCCCCAAGGTATCCTGATCCCTGACCTCTGACCCATCAGTCTTATTCCTGACCCTATGTCTTAACCCCCCAAGGTATCCTGACCCCTGACCTCTGACCCTACCAGTCTTATTCCTGACCCAATGTCTTAACCCCCCAAGGTATCCTGACCCCTGACCTCTGACCCTACCAGTCTTAATCCCGACCCTATGTCTTAACCCCCCAAGGTATCCTGACCTCTGACCCTACCAGTCTTATTCCTGACCCTATGTCTTAACCCCCCAAGGTCCCCTGACCCCTGACCTCTGACCCCACCAGTCTTGTTCCTGACCCTATGTCTTAACCCCCCAAGGTCCCCTGACCCCTGACCTCTGACCCCACCAGTCTTATTCCTGACCCTATGTCTTAACCCCCCAAGGTCCCCTGACCTCTGACCCCACCAGTCTTGTTCCTGACCCTATGTCTTAACCCCCCAAGGTCCCCTGACCCCTGACCTCTGACCCCACCAGTCTTATTCCTGACCCCTGACCCCACCAGTCTTATTCCTGACCCTATGTCTTAACCCCCCAAGGTATCCTAACCTGTGTGTGTCTTGCATCTGTCTGTTTCTCTATCTCTCTCTGTGTGTGTTTTTGCGTCTTTCTGTGTGTGTGTGTGTGTGTGTCAGCTTGGATCGTTCCAGCTGTTCGTGGAAGGGTACCACGAGGCTGACTATTGGTTGAGACGTTTTGAGGCGGCGCCTCTCCCAGAGAACATCAGGAAACAGCTCCAGTCTCAGTTTGAGAGGCTCGTCATTCTGGACTACGTCATCAGAAACACAGGTGTGTGTGTGTGGTGTGTGTGTGGTGTGTGTGTGGTGTGTGTGTGGTGTGTGTGTGTGTGTGTGTGTGTGTGTGTGTGTGTGTGAGAACAACAGTACACTGTAAAAAAATATATATAACAATATAAACACAACATGTAAAGTGTTGGTCTCATGTTTTATGAGCTGAAATAAAAGATACCAGAAATAGTCCTTGCGCACAAAAAGCTTATTTTTCTTATATTTTGTGCACAAATTTGCTTAAATCCCTGTTAGTGAGTATTTCCCCTTTGCCAAGATAATCCATCCACCTGACAGGTGTGGCATATCAAGAAGCTGATTAAACAGCATGACGCAGGTGCACCTTGTGCTGGGGACAATACAAGGCCGCTCACACACAATGCCACAGATGTCTCAAGTTGAGGGAGCGTGCAATTGGCATTCTGACTGCAGGAATGTCCAACAGAGCTGTTGCCAGAGAATTTAATGTTCATTTCTCTACCATAAGCCACCTCCAACGTCGTTTTTGAGAATTTAGGTAGTACGTCCAAACGGCCTCACAACCGCAGATCACGTGTAACCATGGCAGCCCAGGACCTCCACATCCGGCTTCTTCACCTGCGGGATCGTCTGAGTCCAGCCACCCGGACAGCTGATGAAACTAGGTTTGCACAACAGAAGAATTTCTGTACAAACTGTCAGAAAACCGTCTCAGGGAAGCTGATCCGCGTGCTCGTCGTCCTCACCGGGGTCATGACCTGACTGCAGTTCGGCATCTTAACCGACTTCAGTGGGAAAATGCTCACCTTCGATGGCCACTGGCACGCTGGAGAAATGTGCAAGCAGTGTTTTTATGTCAACGTTGTGAACAGAGTCCCCCGTGATGTAGGGGGGTTTTATGTCAACGTTGTGAACAGAGTCCCCCGTGATGTAGGGGGGGTTTATGTCAACGTTGTGAACAGAGTCCCCCGTGATGTAGGGGGGTTATGTTATGGGAAGGAATAAACTACGGACAACGAACACAATGGCATTTTATCGATGGCCATTTGAATGCACAGAGATACCGTGACGAGATCCAACTAAATGTATTGAACTTGGTAGGGAATCAACGAGATGTTTTGAACCGAGTAGGGAATCAACTAGATGTATTGAACTGGGTAGGGAATCAACTAGATGTTTTGAACCGAGTAGGGAATCAACTAGATGTATTGAACTGGGTAGGGAATCAACTAGATGTTTTGAACTCGGTACAGAATCAACTAGATGTATTGAACTGGGTAGGGAATCAACTAGATGTAGGGAATCAACTAGATGTATTAAACCAAGTAGGGAATCAACTAGATGTATTGAACTGGGTAGGGAATCAACTAGATGTAGGGAATCAACTAGATGTATTGAACTGGGTAGGGAATCAACTAGATGTATTGAACTGGGTAGGGAATCAACTAGATGTATTGAACTATGTAGGGAATCAACTAGATGTTTTGAACTAGGTAGAGAATCAACTAGATGTATTGAACTGGGTAGGGAATCAACTAGATGTATTGAACTGGGTAGGGAATCAACTAGATGTATTGAACTGGGTAGGGAATCAACTAGATGTATTGAACTGGGTAGGGAATCAACTAGATGTATTGAACTGGGTAGGGAATCAACTAGATGTATTGAACTGGGTAGGGAATCAACTAGATGTATTGAACTGGGTAGGGAATCAACTAGATGTATTGAACTGGGTAGGGAATCAACTAGATGTATTGAACTGGGTAGGGAATCAACTAGATGTATTGAACTATGTAGGGAATCAACTAGATGTATTGAACTGGGTAGGGAATCAACTAGATGTATTGAACTGGGTAGGGAATCAACTAGATGTATTGAACTGGGTAGGGAATCAACTAGATGTATTGAACTGGGTTGGGAATCAACTAGATGTAGGGAATCAACTAGATGTATTGAACTGGGTAGGGAATCAACTAGATGTATTGAACTAGGTAGGGAATCAACTAGATGTATTGAACTAGGTAGGGAATCAACTAGATGTATTGAACTAGGTAGGGAATCAACTAGATGTATTGAACTAGATGTATTGAACTGGGTAGGGAATCAACTAGATGTATTGAACTGGGTAGGGAATCAACTAGATGTAGGGAATCAACTAGATGTATTGAACTGGGTAGGGAATCAACTAGATGTAGGGAATCAACCTGATGTATTGAACTGAATTGAAGGGCGTCTACACCCGAAAATAAAACATTCTTAGATGTTTTTCCTTTTCTCCTGTTGTGGTACTAAAGTGAGATTTTTGAGAGTGAAAACTTGGGAGAGAAACAAAATGGAGATAACAGAATGAAATCAGGCCAAAAATAAAACAGATTTTACAGGGACACACGGTTCATGCCCTGGAACACCTCCCTATAGCTTTGCATTGTGTTCTCCTCCTATGCAGAATCTAACCCATTCACCCTGTCTCTCTCTTCTCCTTCACCTCCGTCCCTCTTTCTCTCTCTTCTCCTTCTCCTCCGTCCCTCTTTCTCTCTCTTCTCCTTCTCCTCCGTCCCTCTTTCTCTCTCTTCTCCTTCTCCTCCGTCCCTCTTTCTCTCTCTTCTCCTTCTCCTCCCTCCCTCTTTCTCTCTCTTTTCCTTCTCCTCCCTCCCTCTTTCTCTCTCTTCTCCTTCTCCTCCCTCCCTCTTTCTCTCCATCAGACAGAGGGAATGACAACTGGTTGATCAAGTATGAGAAGCCAGGGGAAGGAGAGGGAGAGAAGGTGAGCTGTGTGTTTGGACTGTAGTCCATAGATCATGTGTCTTCTGAAAGGAGTGACACGTGTACTGTGTACTCTGTACCATGACTCATACTTATAACACTCTACAGTATGATATCAGACTGTCTGAGGACTAGTTACCATTCAGTATGATAGAAGACTATCTGAGAGGACTAGTTACCATTCAGTATGATGTAAGACTGTCTGAGGACTAGTTACCATTCAACACTCTACAGTATGATGTAAGACTGTCTCAGAGGACTAGTTAGCATTCAACACTCTACAGTATGATATAAGACTGTCTGAGGACTAGTTAGCATTCAGTATGATAGAAGATCGTCTCAGAGGACTAGTTACCATTCAGTATGATAAAATACTTTCTCAGAGGACTAGTTACCATTCAGTATGATATAAGACTGTCTCTGAGGACTAGTTACCATTCAGTATGATAGAAGACTGTCTGAGGACTAGTTACCATTCAACACTCTACAGTATGATATAAGACTGTCTCTGAGGACTAGTTACCATTCAGTATGATAGAAGACTGTCTGAGGACTAGTTACCATTCAGTATGATAGAAGACTGTCTGAGGACTAGTTACCATTCAGTATGATATAAGACTGTCTCTGAGGACTAGTTACCATTCAGTATGATAGAAGACTGTCTGAGGACTAGTTACCATTCAGTATGATAGAAGACTGTCTCAGAGGACTAGTTACCATTCAGTATGATATAAGACTGTCTGAGGACTAGTTACCATTCAGTATGATAGAAGACTGTCTCTGAGGACTAGTTACCATTCAACACTCTACAGTATGATGTAAGACTGTCTCAGAGGACTAGTTACCATTCAACACTCTACAGTATGATATAAGACTGTCTGAGGACTAGTTAGCATTCAGTATGATAGAAGATCGTCTCAGAGGACTAGTTACCATTCAGTATGATATAAGACTGTCTCTGAGGACTAGTTACCATTCAGTATGATAAAAGACTTTCTCAGAGGACTAGTTACCATTCAGTATGATAGAAGACTGTCTCAGAGGACTAGTTACCATTCAGTATGATAGAAGACTGTCTGAGGACTAGTTACCATTCAACACTCTACAGTATGATATAAGACTGTCTCTGAGGACTAGTTACCATTCAGTATGATAGAAGACTGTCTGAGGACTAGTTACCATTCAGTATGATAGAAGACTGTCTGAGGACTAGTTACCATTCAGTATGATATAAGACTGTCTCTGAGGACTAGTTACCATTCAGTATGATAGAAGACTATCTGAGAGGACTAGTTACCATTCAGTATGATGTAAGACTGCCTGAGGACTAGTTACCATTCAACACTCTACAGTATGATGTAAGACTGTCTCAGAGGACTAGTTAGCATTCAACACTCTACAGTATGATATAAGACTGTCTGAGGACTAGTTAGCATTCAGTATGATAGAAGATCGTCTCAGAGGACTAGTTACCATTCAGTATGATAAAATACTTTCTCAGAGGACTAGTTACCATTCAGTATGATATAAGACTGTCTCTGAGGACTAGTTACCATTCAGTATGATAGAAGACTGTCTGAGGACTAGTTACCATTCAACACTCTACAGTATGATATAAGACTGTCTCTGAGGACTAGTTACCATTCAGTATGATAGAAGACTGTCTGAGGACTAGTTACCATTCAGTATGATAGAAGACTGTCTGAGGACTAGTTACCATTCAGTATGATATAAGACTGTCTCTGAGGACTAGTTACCATTCAGTATGATAGAAGACTGTCTGAGGACTAGTTACCATTCAGTATGATAGAAGACTGTCTCAGAGGACTAGTTACCATTCAGTATGATATAAGACTGTCTGAGGACTAGTTACCATTCAGTATGATAGAAGACTGTCTCTGAGGACTAGTTACCATTCAACACTCTACAGTATGATGTAAGACTGTCTCAGAGGACTAGTTACCATTCAACACTCTACAGTATGATATAAGACTGTCTGAGGACTAGTTAGCATTCAGTATGATAGAAGATCGTCTCAGAGGACTAGTTACCATTCAGTATGATATAAGACTGTCTCTGAGGACTAGTTACCATTCAGTATGATAAAAGACTTTCTCAGAGGACTAGTTACCATTCAGTATGATAGAAGACTGTCTCAGAGGACTAGTTACCATTCAGTATGATAGAAGACTGTCTGAGGACTAGTTACCATTCAACACTCTACAGTATGATATAAGACTGTCTCTGAGGACTAGTTACCATTCAGTATGATAGAAGACTGTCTGAGGACTAGTTACCATTCAGTATGATAGAAGACTGTCTGAGGACTAGTTACCATTCAGTATGATATAAGACTGTCTCTGAGGACTAGTTACCATTCAGTATGATAGAAGACTGTCTGAGGACTAGTTACCATTCAACACTCTACAGTATGATAGAAGACTGTCTGAGTACTAGTTACCATTCAGTATGATAGAAGACTGTCTGAGGACTAGTTACCATTCAGTATGATAGAAGACTGTCTCAGAGGACTAGTTACCATTCAGTATGATATAAGACTGTCTGAGGACTAGTTACCATTCAGTATGATAGAAGACTGTCTGAGGACTAGTTAACATTCAGTATGATAGAAGACTGTCTCAGAGGACTAGTTACCATTCAGTATGATGTAAGACTGTCTGAGGACTAGTTACCATTCAGTATGATAGAAGACTGTCTGAGGACTAGTTACCATTCAGTATGATATAAGACTGTCTGAGGACTAGTTAGCATTCAGTATGATAGAAGACTGTCTGAGGACTAGTTAGCATTCAGTATGATAGAAGACTGTCTGAGGACTAGTTACCATTCAGTATGATAGAAGACTGTCTCTGAGGACTAGTTACCATTCAGTATGATAGAAGACTGTCTGAGGACTAGTTACCATTCAGTATGATAGAAGACTGTCTCTGAGGACTAGTTACCATTCAGTATGATATAAGACTGTCTCTGAGGACTAGTTACCATTCAGTATGATAGAAGACTGTCTGAGGACTAGTTACCATTCAACACTCTACAGTATGATGTAAGACTGTCTGAGGACTAGTTACCATTCAACACTCTACAGTATGATATCAGACTGTCTGAGGACTAGTTAGCATTCAGTATGATAGAAGACTATCTGAGGACTAGTTACCATTCAGTATGATAGAGGACTGTCTCAGAGGACTAGTTACCATTCAGTATGATTTAAGACTGTCTCAGAGGACTAGTTACCATTCAGTATGATAGAAGACTGTCTCAGAGGACTAGTTACCATTCAACACTCTACAGTATGATGTAAGACTGTCTCAGAGGACTAGTTACCATTCACCACTCTACAGTATGATATAAGACTGTCTCAGAGGACTAGTTACCATTCAGTATGATAGAAGACTGTCTCTGAGGACTAGTTACCATTCAGTATGATATAAGACTGTCTCTGAGGACTAGTTACCATTCAGTATGATATAAGACTGTCTCTGAGGACTAGTTACTATTCAGTATGATATAAGACTGTCTCTGAGGACTAGTTACCATTCAGTATGATATAAGACTGTCTGAGGACTAGTTACCATTCAGTATGATATAAGACTGTCTGAGGACTAGTTACCATTCAGTATGATATAAGACTGTCTGAGGACTAGTTACCATTCAGTATGATAGAAGACTGTCTGAGGACTTGTTACCATTCAGTATGATAGAAGACTGTCTCTGAGGACTAGTTACCATTCAGTATGATAGAAGACTGTCTCTGAGGACTAGTTACCATTCAGTATGATATAAGACTGTCTGAGGACTAGTTACCATTCAGTATGATATAAGACTGTCTCTGAGGACTAGTTACCATTCAGTATGATAGAAGACTGTCTGAGGACTAGTTACCATTCAACACTCTACAGTATGATATCAGACTGTCTGAGGACTAGTTAGCATTCAGTATGATAGAAGATTGTCTCAGAGGACTAGTTACCATTCAGTATGATATAAGATTGTCTCAGAGGACTAGTTACCATTCAGTATGATATAAGACTGTCTCAGAGGACTAGTTAGCATTCAACACTACAGTATGATATCAGACTGTCTGAGGACTAGTTACCATTCAACACTCTACAGTATGATATAAGACTGTCTCTGAGGACTAGTTACCATTCAGTATGATATAAGACTGTCCTTGAGGACTTGTTACCATTCAGTATGATATAAGACTGTCTGAGGACTAGTTACCATTCAACACTCTACAGTATGATATCAGACTGTCTGAGGACTAGTTAGCATTCAGTATGATAGAAGACTATCTGAGGACTAGTTACCATTCAGTATGATAGAAGACTGTCTCAGAGGACTAGTTACCATTCAGTATGATTTAAGACTGTCTCAGAGGACTAGTTACCATTCAGTATGATAGAAGACTGTCTCAGAGGACTAGTTACCATTCAACACTCTACAGTATGATGTAAGACTGTCTCAGAGGACTAGTTACCATTCACCACTCTACAGTATGATATAAGACTGTCTCAGAGGACTAGTTACCATTCAGTATGATAGAAGACTGTCTCTGAGGACTAGTTACCATTCAGTATGATATAAGACTGTCTCTGAGGACTAGTTACCATTCAGTATGATATAAGACTGTCTCTGAGGACTAGTTACTATTCAGTATGATATAAGACTGTCTCTGAGGACTAGTTACCATTCAGTATGATATAAGACTGTCTGAGGACTAGTTACCATTCAGTATGATATAAGACTGTCTGAGGACTAGTTACCATTCAGTATGATATAAGACTGTCTCTGAGGACTAGTTACCATTCAGTATGATAGAAGACTGTCTGAGGACTTGTTACCATTCAGTATGATAGAAGACTGTCTCTGAGGACTAGTTACCATTCAGTATGATAGAAGACTGTCTCTGAGGACTAGTTACCATTCAGTATGATATAAGACTGTCTGAGGACTAGTTACCATTCAGTATGATATAAGACTGTCTCTGAGGACTAGTTACCATTCAGTATGATAGAAGACTGTCTGAGGACTAGTTACCATTCAACACTCTACAGTATGATATCAGACTGTCTGAGGACTAGTTAGCATTCAGTATGATAGAAGACTATCTGAGGACTAGTTACCATTCAGTATGATAGAAGACTGTCTCAGAGGACTAGTTACCATTCAACACTCTACAGTATGATGTAAGACTGTCTCAGAGGACTTGTTACCATTCAGTATGATAGAAGACTGTCTGACGACTAGTTACCAGACAGAACAGAGAGTAGAGACCAGGTTATAGACAACCATCAATCAATACAGAACAATGTGTAGCTAATCAATAACTGTATCTCTCTATCAGGCCCCAGACAGAACAATGTGTAGCTAATCAATAACTGTATCTCTCTATCAGGCCCCAGACAGAACAATGTGTAGCTAATCAATAACTGTATCTCTCTATCAGGCCCCAGGCAGAACAATGTGTAGCTAAATAATAACTGTATCTATCAGGACCCAGGCAGAACAATGTGTAGCTAAATAATAACTGTATCTATCAGGCCCCAGACAGAACAATGTGTAGCTAAATAATAACTGTATCTATCAGGCCCCAGACAGAACAATGTGTAGCTAATCAATAACTGTATCTATCAGGCCATCCAGACAGAACAATGTGTAGCTAAACAATAACTGTATCTATCAGACCATCCAGACAGAACAATGTGTAGCTAATCAATAACTGTATCTATCAGACCATCCAGACAGAACAATGTGTAGCTAATCAATAACTGTATCTATCAGACCATCCAGACAGAACAATGTGTAGCTAATCAATAACTGTATCTATCAGACCATCCAGACAGAACAATGTGTAGCTA
>NW_026600214.1:1438302-1463302 GCF_029448725.1 Salvelinus fontinalis
GTTAAAAATACAATGTATGTTGCTTGAATGTAAGTTTCCAGTTTATATTTAAATAGAGCAACGTGTCTCCGAGACATTTCAACGAGAGGGAATACTGTTGACGACGTGTCGTCCCAAATAGCACTACTTTTGAGTGGCTTTTTTGAGGATGCGCTCGACGGTAATTTTTCATAGCGATGAATGTATTAACTGATTGACGTGTACGTGTAATTTGCTGGTGACAATATGCTCTTGGCTATTATGGGATGGGTGGTGGGTTAAACTCCAGGTACGCTGTGCAATATGATGTCATCAGGCAGGGGGGGGACTTCCTGTTTAAAAATGACAACAATTAGAATCTGCCAAGATGGAGGCTGGGGATTCAATCTGATCGCAGGTCAAATGTTCCAGCGTTCGCGGAGATCCCATTCACAGGAAACGATACGTATGTCGGCTCAATCGGAAATGTGCCTTTTTAAAAGGCCTCGAAGTCTATAAACCAACCATCAGATTGAATCCCGGCCTGATTCTTCACCCCAAAAAGTGGAACTCCTGGCAGAATTGTATTATTTTGTTGTTGTGATTTGTTGTGGTTGTCTGTAAACAGGAAGTTACCCTGCTATGCTCGATGATGTCATATTGCTGAGTCTTCCGTTAATCTCCCACCAAATGGGCAGGAAAAAAGGAAAAATATGGACATTCGCACACTTGCTAAACATTTTCTACGTTCCCATACAGCACCCTATTCCCTACGTAGTGCACTACTTTTGACCAGGGCCAATAGGGACAAAGTAGTGCACTACTTTTGACCAGGGCCAATAGGGACAAAGTAGTGCACTACTTTTGACCAGGACCTATAGGGACAAAGTAGTGCACTACTTTTGACCAGGGCCTATAGGGACAAAGTAGTGCACTACTTTTGACCAGGGCCTATAGGGACAAAGTAGTGCACTACTTTTGACCAGGGCCAATAGGGACAAAGTAGTGCACTACTTTTGACCAGGGCCTATAGGGACAAAGTAGTGCACTACTTTTGACCAGGGCCTATAGGGACAAAGTAGTGCACTACTTTTGACCAGGGCCTATAGGGACAAAGTAGTGCACTTTTCTTGGATAAAAGTAGTGAACTATGTAGGGATTAGGGTGCCGTTGGTGACACAACCACTGTTTGGGTTTTTTCATAATTTATGCATCTTGAACTTTCTATTCCTGCTGTATAATGAATGTAAAGGTAGAATTGTATTTTTTTTAAATGTTGGAAACAATAAATGTACATTTGGGATTGGTTAAATGTGAACTCGCTTCATTGATCTCTGTAATGTTCACTATGGTTTTGTTCCAATACCCAGACTTCTAAATAGTAGCCATTTTGGCTATACAAAAAATTAGTACGTGACATTTCTAAAATGGAGTATGCTTTTAATACCAGGATGCAGGAGGCCATACTCATTGGGTATGTGTTTAATGCCAGGATGCAGGAGGCCATACTCATTGGGTATGTGTTTAATGCCAGGATGCAGGAGGCCAAACTCATTGAGTATGATTTTAATGCCAGGATGCAGGAGGCCATACTCATTGGGTATGTGTTTAATGCCAGGATGCAGGAGGCAATACTCATTGGGTATGTGTTTAATGCCAGGATGCAGGCCATACTCATTGGGTATGCTTTTAATGCCAGGAGGCCATACTCATTGGGTATGCTTTTAATGCCAGGATGCAGGAGGCCATACTCATTGGGTATGTGTTTAATGCCAGGATGCAGGAGGCCATACTCATTGGGTATGCGTTTAATGCCAGGATGCAGGAGGCCATACTCATTGGGTATGTGTTTAATGCCAGGATGCAGGAGGTCATACTCATTGGGTATGCTTTTAATGCCAGGATGCAGGAGGCCATACTTATTGGCTATGTGTTTAATGCCAGGATGCAGGAGGCCATACTCATTGGGTATGCTTTTAATGCCAGGAGGCAGGAGGCCATACTCATTGGGTATGTGTTTAATGCCAGGATGCAGGAGGCCATACTCATTGGGTATGTGTTTAATGCCAGGATGCAGGAGGCCATACTCATTGGGTATGCTTTTAATGCCAGGATGCAGGAGGCCATACTCATTGGGTATGTGTTTAATGCCAGGATGCAGGAGGCCATACTCATTGGGCATGTGTTTAATGCCAGGATGCAGGAGGCCATACTCATTGGGTATGCTTTTAATGCCAGGATGCAGGAGGCAATACTCATTGGGTATGTGTTTAATGCCAGGATGCAGGAGGCAATACTCATTGGGTATGTGTTTAATGCCAGGATGCAGGAGGCAATACTCATTGGGTATGTGTTTAATGCCAGGATGCAGGAGGCCATACTCATTGGGTATGTGTTTAATGCCAGGATGCAGGAGGCCATACTCATTGGGTATGCTTTTAATGCCAGGATGCAGGAGGCCATACTCATTGGGTATGTGTTTAATGCCAGGATGCAGGAGGCCATACTCATTGGGTATGCTTTTAATGCCAGGAGGCCATACTCATTGGGTATGCTTTTAATGCCAGGATGCAGGAGGCCATACTCATTGGGTATGTGTTTAATACCAGGATGCAGGAGGCCATACTCATTGGGTATGCATTTAATGCCAGGATGCAGGAGGCCATACTCATTGGGTATGCGTTTAATGCCAGGATGCAGGAGGCCATACTCATTGGGTATGCTTTTAATGCCAGGATGCAGGAGGCCATACTCATTGGGTATGCTTTTAATGCCAGGATGCAGGAGGCCATACTTATTGGGTATGTGTTTAATGCCAGGATGCAGGAGGCCATACTCATTGGGTATGTGTTTAATGCCAGGATGCAGGAGGCCATACTCATTGGGTATGTGTTTAATGCCAGGATGCAGGAGGCCATACTCATTGGGTATGCTTTTAATGCCAGGATGCAGGAGGCCATACTCATTGGGTATGCTTTTAATGCCAGGATGCAGGAGGCCATACTCATTGGGTATGTGTTTAATCCCAGGATGCAGGAGGCCATACTCATTGGGTATGCGTTTAATGCCAGGATGCAGGAGGCCATACTCATTGGGTATGTGTTTAATGCCAGGATGCAGGAGGCCATACTCATTGGGTATGCTTTTAATGCCAGGATGCAGGAGGCAATACTCATTGGGTATGCTTTTAATGCCAGGATGCAGGAGGCCATGCTTATTGGGTATGTGTTTAATGCCAGGATGCAGGAGGCCATACTCATTGGGTATGCTTTTAATGCCAGGAGGCAGGAGGCCATACTCATTGGGTATGTGTTTAATGCCAGGATGCAGGAGGCCATACTCATTGGATATGTGTTTAATGCCAGGATGCAGGAGGCCATACTCATTGGGTATGTGTTTAATGCCAGGATGCAGGAGGCCATACTCATTGGGTATGCTTTTAATGCCAGGATGCAGGAGGCCATACTCATTGGGTATGTGTTTAATGCCAGGATGCAGGAGGCCATACTCATTGGGTATGCTTTTAATGCCAGGATGCAGGAGGCCATACTCATTGGGTATGTGTTTAATGCCAGGATGCAGGAGGCCATACTCATTGGGTATGCTTTTAATGCCAGGCCATACTCATTGGGTATGCTTTTTATACCAGGATGCAGGAGGCCATACTCATTGGGTATGCTTTTAATGCCAGGATGCAGGAGGCCATACTCATTGGGTATGCTTTTAATACCAGGATGCAGGAGGCCATACTCATTGGGTATGCTTTTAATACCAGGATGCAGGAGGCCATACTCATTGGGTATGCTTTTAATGCCAGGATGCAGGAGGCCATACTCATTGGGTATGCTTTTAATACCAGGATGCAGGAGGCCATACTCATTGGGTATGCTTTTAATACCAGGATGCAGGAGGCCATACTCATTGGGTATGCTTTTAATGCCAGGAGTCCATACTCATTGAGTATGCTTTTAATGCCAGGATGCAGGAGGCCATACTCATTGGGTATGCTTTTAATACCAGGATGCAGGAGGCCATACTCATTGGGTATGCTTTTAATGCCAGGAGGCCATACTCATTGGGTATGCTTTTAATGCCAGGAGGCCATACTCATTGGGTATGCTTTTAATGCCAAGAGGCCATACTCATTGGGTATGTGTTTAATGCCAGGATGCAGGAGGCCATACTCATTGGGTATGTGTTTAATGCCAGGATGCAGGAGGCCAAACTCATTGGGTATGTGTTTAATGCCAGGATGCAGGAGGCCATACTCATTGGGTATGCTTTTAATGCCAGGATGCAGGAGGCCATACTCATTGGGTATGCTTTTAATGCCAGGATGCAGGAGGCCATACTCATTGGGTATGTGTTTAATGCCAGGATGCAGGAGGCCATACTCATTGAGTATGTGTTTAATGCCAGGATGCAGGAGGCCATACTCATTGGGTATGTGTTTAATGCCAGGATGCAGGAGGCCATACTCATTGGGTATGTGTTTAATGCCAGGATGCAGGAGGCCGTACTCATTGGGTATGTGTTTAATGCCAGGATGCAGGAGGCCAAACTCATTGGGTATGTGTTTAATGCCAGGATGCAGGAGGCCATACTCATTGGGTATGCTTTTAATGCCAGGATGCAGGAGGCCATACTCATTGGGTATGCTTTTAATGCCAGGATGCAGGAGGCCATACTCATTGGGTATGTGTTTAATGCCAGGATGCAGGAGGCCATACTCATTGAGTATGTGTTTAATGCCAGGATGCAGGAGGCCATACTCATTGGGTATGTGTTTAATGCCAGGATGCAGGAGGCCATACTCATTGGGTATGCTTTTAATGCCAGGATGCAGGAGGCCATACTCATTGGGTATGTGTTTAATGCCAGGATGCAGGAGGCCATACTCATTGAGTATGTGTTTAATGCCAGGATGCAGGAGGCCATACTCATTGGGTATGTGTTTAATGCCAGGATGCAGGAGGCCATACTCATTGGGTATGTGTTTAATGCCAGGATGCAGGAGGCCGTACTCATTGGGTATGTGTTTAATGCCAGGATGCAGGAGGCCAAACTCATTGGGTATGTGTTTAATGCCAGGATGCAGGAGGCCATACTCATTGGGTATGCTTTTAATGCCAGGATGCAGGAGGCCATACTCATTGGGTATGCTTTTAATGCCAGGATGCAGGAGGCCATACTCATTGGGTATGTGTTTAATGCCAGGATGCAGGAGGCCATACTCATTGAGTATGTGTTTAATGCCAGGATGCAGGAGGCCATACTCATTGGGTATGTGTTTAATGCCAGGATGCAGGAGGCCATACTCATTGGGTATGTGTTTAATGCCAGGATGCAGGAGGCCGTACTCAGAGTATTTCAGCTCGTACGAGACGTTGTATGAAGCAGTAGTGTAAACACTGCTCTTTCCATGACAGACCGTAAGGCCATTCTACTGCCAATGTTTGTCTATGGAGATTGCATGGCTCTGTGCTCTATTTTATACACCTGTCAGAAACGGATGTGGCTGAAATAGCTTAATCCACTAATTTGAAGGGGTGTCCACATACTTTTGTATATATTTTTTGTTATTTTACCAGGTAAGCTGACTGACACATTCTCATTTACAGCAACGACCTGGGGAATAGTTACAGGGGAGAGGAGGGGGGATGAATGAGCCAATTGTAAACTGGGGATGATTAGTTGGCCGTGATGGTCTAAGGGCCATATATAGTGGGGCGGCAGGTAGCCAAGTGGTTAGAGCGTTGGGCCAGTAACCGAATGGTTGGTGGATCGAATCCCCGAGCTGACGAGGTAAACATCTGTCGTTCTGCCCCTGAACAAGGCAGTTAAACCCACTGTTCCCCGGTAGGCCGTCATTGTAAATAAGAATTTGTTTTTAAACTGACTTGTTAAATAAAGGTTACATAAAGTGTACACACCTCACCAGAAACGCCACAATCGGTTTCTCCACTGTACCCAAACAAAATCTGATTTAATGCGTCGCTCAGTTATGTATAGAGGCATGTCGTCATGGGAATACTCTTCCAGCAGAGGTTTAAAGTCAGTTTAGCTTTTAAAAAATATAGAGATTAACAAAACATATTGTATCACAGCGTCTCTCCTCTCTCTAAAGATCTACTTGAACTCTACCTATTTGCCACATCTTCATTGTAAGTCTACTAGAGAGTGTGTTCTGTAGTGGTGTGTTGGTAATATAAGATACATGGATAAACATGTGGAGATGGAGGATGGCTGAGCATTGGAGTGACAGACCACATGTTGGCAGGGGTCATGGGACCGTGGTGATGGAGGTCTACTGGGGGACGTTCTGGCCCTCTGACCCTTTGACCCTTGTATATTCTCCATTGTGCTGACAGATTGACCAGACAAAGCGCTTACTAGGCGCTTTGACATACTAGATTTATAGTCTATTCATTCCACTAAAGAAAAACATACATACCAGAGAAATATGCCTATAAGCAATTGGATACCCTAGGGATCGCGGGGACAGAACAAAGAGTGCATTGATTTAGTGGTGAGGGGAAGGACACAGAGTATGTTGACACTAAGATAGAGGGTCTGACCACTATTATAATTTAACTGAAAGCAGATGATGACCGTTAGTATGTGTGAACAAGCAGGAAGCCTGAACTAAAAAGATAATGATGGCGGGAAGGATAGGGGAAGTATGCTTATTTGCATATGGGGTGGACTCATATGCTATTTGTGTATAAAGAGCGAACTAGTGCTCTGAGAGTGTGTGTGTTCCGCGGACATTCCAAATTGCAATACAATTGTAATAAAAACATTTATTTGAGTTCACAAAAGTTCTTGTAAGAGTTATATTTGAAGTGATTTTCCACGACAGAACTTGGCGAGCTTGCCAGGAGTGACAGGGACGGGGACGTTCTTGGCTGATGACGGGTTCTTTGGACAGTCTGACAAACAAGGGTGGCCGCCCAACTATAATAAGGTAAGCAAGTTCTTACAATAGTTGAAATGTTTGTGTAGATTGCTTCAGAGGTCCTGTCTCAGCGGAAGGAATGTCATGTAGGTCTCTCTCTCAAATTTCCTAAAAACGATAAAAACGAAAGAGCTTTTGAATTCAAATAAATGTGCATGCATGTGTGAATTTGGGTTTTGTATGAATGCGCATGTCTAGAGATTGAGTGAACTGGAACTGTGAACTTCGCTTGTGTTGGGTGTTTGGCTGGGGGGAGCGGGCATTTGTTCTGGTTGGACTGCTCGAGACGGGCTCATGTGTCTGGTTTGATTGGGGGAGTTGTTCCGTCTGATTCTGCTTGGCCGGGTTCGACCATATCAGGATCTGTTTTGAGATGTGCGTAAACACACCTCAGTCAACCTGAGCGGGCGACTCGTGTCGAGTGTGTGTGATTCGGACTGCCCCTCTCGTCGGACCATTCATTTTGAGCAGCCTTGTGTGGGCTGATCAGCGCGACTGTTTGTACTCTCTAGTTGAGCGGCTGGGCTCAGGCGCAGGGCTACAACTGGCAGTTTATACGGTTAAAAGCATAAATCAGTAGATAAATAATAGGTAGAAAATCCTGTGATACCTCTTCAATAAAATTAGTAGAAGGAATGCTTGGACAGGTTACTTATGAATAACGGCTCTAAAGATAACAGAGAACTGAATAAATAAGTAATTAGGAATTCACGATACCGCTCTTTAAAAAAGGAACATTTTTAAGGAGGTCTGATTGGGTGGGATATTTACAGCAGAATAGTCTGTGGATGAATATTTAGAAGGCAGAAAGAATGTTAGCCCGATTGTGCGGCGTTCAACTGCAAAAGTAGTTAATAAGGTCAAAACATAAATCAGTAGTTAAATAAATATTTAATGGTTAACGCTCTGAAAGGAGGACTGTACGGATGAATATTTAGAACGTTTGCCCGATTGTGCGGCGTTCAAATGCAAAAGAAAATCCTGCGAATAAAAAACCGCTCTGTCTAGCTAACAGGGTTTTGTAATTCAGTAGGTCACGCCACAATACTACTCTAACAAAAGAAGAAAAGATCAGTATTGGGGGTTTGGGTAGGATATGAAGACAAGCTGATCCGATTAGACAGTAGTCTCTCGTCATATCGTAGAAATCCAATTAGCCTAGGCTTATGTTGAAGAAAGGGATTAAGTCAATAAAGACAGACTGCAAGTTGTTTTTAGGTGAAAACAAAGTGATTGAATGAACGAATGGAAAAATAAACGAATGTATGAAAATACTGTAAGAGAATGAGTGGATCTATGTAGACAGAACATAAGGAAAGACAGGTTGTGTGTGTGTAGGCAAACGTCCAGAAGAGGGAGCGCGCAGCCTTCCTGTGACAGAGTAGACGGTTGAGGAAGGGTGCCTCTAATTACTTAGATAGAGGGAGCTGAATTAAGAAACTTTGAAGTAAAATAAGTTGTAAATCAAGGATAAAAACACAGATGTGACAAAGTAATAAGCGACCATAGTAGAATACTAAAAAAGGTGTCAAAACAAATAATAAATAAAAATACTTAAAAAGGCGTTAACCGAATATTATAAATACGGTTAGTACAGTGGGTAACAAAAGAGAAAACAGAATCGCCGATAAATTGAAAGTATACTATAAAGTTAAAAAACCGAATCTAGGTAGGTTAAGATAAATAGTGGAATCCAGGACATAAAGAATTCACGTACGGTGAAACAAAGGAAGAGGAAAAAAACAGGCCATAAATCACTCTGTGTCTACAGAAGTTACAGTCTAAAAATAGCCTGAAGAGCAGAGAGAGGGGTGCAAAATCGAGTGGCCAGAATATACAGGGGAGTCTTGACTCACTAATCAATTGAATATAGAATCAACCAATAAGGAACATGAAGTAGAGGTAAGAAAGTATAAACAATATAAATAAATAAAGGTAAAGATAAGGAATTAAAAAGAAAATCATAAAAATTGATTAGAACTATAATAAAATGAATAGAACACCAGTAGAGATCTTAGGGGCAAGGCATCCCTTGAATAAAAAAGAAATAATAAAAACTTCAATAAAATGGGAGAAACGCACAAGAAAACTAAGTACCAAATGGCCAGCGGTGGGAACATTGGATGTCTCTGTGTGTGAGGAAATGGAGACACTAATAAAGAACCACAAACCAAATGACAAGAAACAAAAAAGAAGAAATCAGGCCAGCAGGTAGTGTTAGGTGAAGGAATAGGATTAATCAGTGAACTTAGAGCAGAAATGGAGAAAACCATACCAACTGAGGTATGGTCGCAACATGATACAGACGTAGGACTAGTTAAATCTGCTAGTCCCGTTTCTGTCAAAATAAAGCCTAATGCCAAACTTCCATGGAAAACCCAGTATCCTATGAAGCCTGAGGCTGAAGAAGGAATAAGATTGACAATAGAAGGACTGCTCAGGGCAGGAGTATTGATAGAGATGCCCAGTGGTTGCAATACACCCTTGCTACCTGTTCTTAAAGCTGATGGTAAAAAATGGAGACTGGTCCATGACTTAAGAGCTGTTAACGATATAGTGCAGGATTGTCCTGCTGAAGTCCCAAACCCTCACACACTGCTGACCAATGTTCCCCCGGAGGCCAAATACTTCACGGTTATTGACCTATGTGGAGCGTTTTTTAGTATACCCCTGGCGGAGGAGTGCAGACATTTGTTTGCATTTAGATATAGGGGCAAAACTCTGTCTTATACTCGGACCCCACAGGGTTTTAAGGATAGTCCGCATTTTTTCAATCAGATATTGAGAGCAGACCTGGAGGAATTAATGTTAGATGGTACATTGATCCAATATGTGGATGACCTGTTGATCTGTGCTTCAACTTTGGAACAATGTCACTCTGACTCACTAAAAGTACTGCGGCGACTAGCTGAGGGGGGACACAAAGTCTCTAAAACAAAACTACAGTACTGTCAACCACAGGTTGAGTACTTAGGCAGAACAATAGCTCATGGAACTAAGGCAATAGCTCCTGGACAGCTAGAGGGTATTAGCAAAGCACCGTTACCACAAACAGTAGCCCAAATGATGACCTTTTTGGGAATGACAGGGTTTAGTTCTGATTGGATAGAAGAGTATGTAGTTAAAACAGCTCCTCTGAGAGAAATAATGAAAGAAGCAGGACAGCTTAATCTAAGAGCAAAACTAGATTGGAACACTGATGCGTTGGTTGCATTTGAAACACTTAAAACAGAAATGCAAACAGCACCAGCTCTAGCCACCCCAGATTACACTAAACCATTCTTGTTATACGTCTCAAACAGGTGCAACAATTATGCAGCAGCTGTTCTTATGCAAGAAACTTGTAGTGGTAGGAAGAAACAACCTATTGCCTATTATAGCTCTAAATTAGATCCAGTAGCTCAGGGATACCCACCGTGTTATCAGGGATTAGCTGCATTGCATTATGCATATGACAAAGCATCAACTATAACCATGGGGTATCCGGTAATTATCAGCACCCATCATAAAATAGTGGAGTTGATAGAACAGGGTAAATTTGTGTTAACTAATGCAAGGACGATGGATTATATGAGCTTACTCACGTATCCAGACGTTCTCATTAAAAGATGTAGCACTGTGAATCCAGCAGAAAGGATTCCATTTGATTTTGAAGGAGAAGCACATGATTGTGTAGCTGAGGCTTTAACTTTTACCAAACTACGTCCTGACTTAGAATCAATTCCATTAATAGATCAAGAGGGATATAATCTGGAAAATTACTTTGTAGATGGTTCTTGTTTTAAAGATTATATGGGTAATCATGCAGGGTTTGCGGTAGTTAAGCAAAAGGGGAAAGCTTTCACTGAGGAAATATTAGAGCATTGTCCTCAGCCTTGCTCTGCCCAGCTAGCTGAATTGCAGGCTCTGACTGCAGCATGTGGGCTGGGTAGAGGTAAAACAGTTAATATCTATACTGATTCTGCTTACGCACACGGCGTATGCCATTTGTTTGGTGCAGTCTGGAAACAGAGAGGATTTCAAAAGAGTGATGGAACTCCCATCCAACATCATGCACAAATTGTTAAATTAATGACAGCATTAATGTATCCTCGGAAACTAGCAATAATCAAGTGTCAAGCGCACAGAAAAGGCAATGATTTTGTAATTAGGGGCAATAATGCAGCAGATGAAGCTGCCAAGAAAGCATCCAAATGCATTGTCCCAATTCTCATTGCACCATTAATGGACATGGTTGCTATTGCACCTAGTACATCTCCTACTGAGCTAATTCAAATTCAGGCTCGTGCTGGAATTACTGAACAAAATACCTGGCTACAGAGGGGGGCCTCTGTAGATAGACATGGGATATGGAGAACACATGATGGTGCCATATTAGCCACCACCACTCTACTGACGCTACTTATTAATGATGCACATGATATTGATCATTGTGCAAGGGGGGAGGTGATAAGAAAAATCAAACAACAAGGTTTTTGGTCACCATATCTACAGGCAACAGTAGATGAGATTTTGTCAAAATGTGAAATATGTGCAAAAAACAATATACGTAAAGGTATAGCTACGCCTATAGGTCACATACCGGTTCCAGAAGGCCTGTTTAGACATATTGTGATGGACTATGTAGACATGATAAAACCTATACGGGGTAAAAGGTACATGTTAGTTATCATAGACAGGTTCAGCAGATGGGTAGAAGCAGTACCATCGGTGGATCAGGGGTCAGGAACAGTGATAAAATTCTTATCAACAGAAGTAATTCCCAGATTCGGGATTCCGTCCGAAATTAGCTCAGACAATGGTTCAGCGTTTATACAAAAAGTTGTAAAAACAATAATACAGCAGCTAAGGATGAAACAAAGGCTGGGATGTGTTTATTATCCCCAATCGCAGGGGATGGTTGAGAGAGTTAACGGTTTTCTGAAAAACAAGATAACAAAGATTTGTAGATCTACAGGGCTTAATTGGGTGGATGCTTTACCGCTTGCACTAATGAGTTGCCGCATGGAAACTAACAGAAACACGCATCTATCGCCGCATGAAATGCTTACGGGTCGACCCATGCCTATACCAATGTTAGGAGGACTGTATAAAGGTCCCTCCTTGGATATATTGCAAAGTGAATTAAAATCGTATGTGATGTACCTAACCAAAATACACAAAGTTATATATTCACAGGAGAAAAAGACGGTGCCGGAGCCTGGACCTGAGGGACCTCTCCCAGTGATACCAGGGGATCTGGTCTACGTTCGAGTGTTCCGAAGGAAGTGGGATCAGCCGAGGAGAGAAGGACCCTACGAAGTGGCCGCAGCCACAAAAACAGCAGTCCAAGTGAAAGGAAGCAAGACGTGGTACCATCTAAACCACTGCACACGAGTCCCAACAGAGAAAAGGATACAACCACATAGAGATGAGAACACAGAGGATGCTGATACACCAGGCGGGAGCCCGGAGGGAGCAGGAGCAGAGGAAACGATCGAAACGCCAGGGAGGAGTCAAGAAAATGGCAGACCAGATACAAGCCAAGATACGACGAGTGCATCAACTAAAGCTCTCAGAAGAAGTACCAGGGGAAAAAAGTCTGAACAGGAAAGGGAAAAACAACCAAAGCTTCCTCAGGTATGGTCAGAAAGCCCAGAAATGGGGGGGAGTAACATGCCTGTTGCTCCTGATGACATACCTGCTGTGGCAGACCTCTTTGACAGAAGCCCTCCACAGTGGGATCCCGAAGTACCACCTGCAGAATGGGAACATCTCTTCCCTGAAATTGATACCCTTCCAGATGAAAGCCCAGTCCGGCCTGAGGAGGGAGCCTCAGGGGAAGAAAGAGGAAGAGAAGCCTCACGAGAAAGGGAAGGGGATTTCCCCACAATTGACTTTTCAACTCTTGAAGGGTCCCCCTAACAAACAATTGAAGTTAGAATGGCAGAAAAAAGACATTGACATAGCAAAAGTAATAATGAATACTAGTACAGAAATAACAGACTCACACATGATCAAGAAGTATGGTGGAAGCAGGAAAAGAAGAGAGGAATCAGCCGAACAATTAAAAAGGACTGACCAGGTTAGAATCTCTGTTCCACCTCAACTCATAACTGAAATAGGAGAGCAGAAGACAATCTCAATCAAAAGGATCAAGCCTCTACCTGAGATTGCATTCTGTGGATGGACACATCACCAAACAAAGGGAGAAGTCATTTGGGACCCAAAAGGATGTGACCTGACAGTAACCAAAGAAGCAGACGAGTGGGTGCTCACCATGAATCAGATTGAACCAGTTGAAGGTGAAGACTTAATAGTTGAAATAACGAGAACCAGATTGACCAAAGGGAGTAGCACCACAGTCATTAGAATTGGTCCTACGCCAATACCTAAACAGGAAGAACCGGTGATAACTAAAACGACAACAACAGTGGAAACTGCTGCAAGGATTACAGTAGTTACTACCAAGGTACCATCCATTGCTATTAACAAACAGTCCAATGTACCCACAAAGAAACCTGAGGCATCAGAACAAAAAGGGTTTTTTACTGGCATTTGGAACTTTCTGAAAAACACTAACAATCTGCCTCGAGAAAAGGACAATGTGACACCAACTGATGCTTTAACCCCAGAACTATACAAGGACAAATCATTGAAGAAATTAGTAGGAAATGAATGGTATGAATGGGCTCAATATACAGCAATGAAATTAAAATTGACAAATTGCTTACTATGCGCACCCTCTCCGCTGACAGAATTAGTGGTGGTACCAAGTCCTTATGATTACAAGGATTGTGCTGATTTTAATAAGAACTTTTGTCATTTGAGTAGACCAGAAAGGCCTTATTGCCCAGCTGAATGTTTGTCATATTTGGGTAATCCATATTATCATCAGTATTACAATCAAACTGGTTGGGGTAAGTGGTGTAAAGAATTGGATATAAGAATGGAAGTACAGAAGCTAGAGGTCCCACATAAATATCGGATAGATTATCAACAAACATATGAATGTTTTAACAGCACAAAAGGACAGAATGGGATAGGGAAGTTTAAAGGTAAGTGTGAGATCACATGGCACTTAACTACGGATACCACATGGAATGCAGACACTCCAAGAAGGGCTATTTATCAAGCAGCTGGAAGTTGGGTGGGAAAAGTAGTCATTCATGATAGTTGTCAAAATCAAACTCTAGCACTACCCTTAATTGCACCGTATGAAGAACAGACCAAGGTAGTTGCAGATTTCTTCTGGATATGTGGGGGGAATAGATTAAGGGCAACATTGCCAAAGGGATGGACAGGCCTCTGTGCAAGAGTTAGGTTGATTCAACAGATAACTATCACTGAATGGGATCCTAGTGATGCTAGGCAACTAAATACTAAAAATAGAGTAAAAAGAGAATATAAGTCTGACCCCAAGGTCTATTTGGATGGAATAGGTCAACCTAGAGGTGTTCCTAATGAGTACAAAGCAAGAGATGAGATTAAATCAGGATTTGAATCAATCTTTTTGTGGATAACACCAAATAAGAATTTAGAGTGGATTAATTATATTTACTATAACCAACAGAGATTCATTAATTATACTGACTCGGCTCTAACAGCATTGGGGGAACAGGTACAGGCTACCAGTAAAATGACTTGGCAAAACAGACAGGCTCTCAATTGGCTATTAGCGGAGAAGGGTGGAGTTTGTGTTATGTTTGGAGATGATTGTTGCACTTTTATTCCCAATAACACTGCGCCTAATGGATCCTTCGCAATTGCTATGGCTAAACTTAAAGGTTTACGAGCAGAGGTTAAGGCAAATGCTGGGTTTGACTCTCATGTTTGGGATTGGTTGGATCTAGCATTAGGAAAGTGGGGAGCTATGTTTGCTAAAATGGCTATTATGCTGGGAGGAGGGTTATTGGCTCTGGGTATTGTATTTTGTTGTGTTTTACCCTTGGTAAAATCACTTGTGGTCCAGACAACAGTCAAACAGATGTCTGTAAGGAGTGCTGACCCTCCTGTGGTAATTAATCCTGTACCTGGAAGCCCAGGTCATTATACTAATAGATATGGAAAGCCATGTAATGCGGTTGGTGGACCTCTGGACTGCCCCTTTGGCAATCCAAACTGTCTCTATGGAGTGATGCCGGGAGGTGGTTATGCTTGCCATGATTTCAGTAAGGATGGTCTACCTGTATACGCTGTATTCCCAAATTCAGACGAATGTCTACTGGTACATGTCCACAAAGAGTGTCATTTGCGCCGTAAGTGCAAGTGGTGCACAAAATTTAATGTGGAAGGCCATGACCATCACGGAGACCCCGTGTTTTGCGCAAAATGTCAAAGAGGTGATTGTAGAATCTGCCAGGATGAGGATTGTGCTCCTATGTAAGGATTTTAGTATATCTATGTTTGTTTAAGGCCTTGTGTTTTTGTATGTTCGGTTGAATTTTTAGATATGTATATCAATGAATATATATATGGTTTTCTTTAATTAAAGTTAGTTATGCCTTCTAAAAACTAGGTTAATTTCAAAAACATGTTAGGTAACAGAGGGTATTCCGGTTACAAGTGTCTATGGACCATGTCCTTAATCTTCTAAACAAAGGTTGATATCATTTGATATCACTTTATTAGAGAGGTGTCTGCGAGGGAGGATCATGTTGAAATGCTTAAATTTAGAATGATGTTGTGTCAATTTTCTTTTGTAACTGCATGTAGGTCTTTGATTTTTTTTGATTATTCATTTATTATTATACTCATTGTATTGGTTATATTTTTAATTTTCACATAACTGAGATAACCTCAGGCAAGGCTAAGTATCTACACGCTCATGCTTCATCAAATATGTCATATTTTATCTTTCTAATTTTAATGTTTCTGATTGGATCTTTTACTCCTATTTCACATTGGAGATGTTTGGTCTAGTTGGTTTATATGCTTCACTTTGTTTTTATTTTTTGTATTTTCTTGATTATCATAGGTATTCTTATTTACTTTCCCAAAGTCTTATTTTGTATCATTTATGTGGCTAATTAGCCCCAGATGGGGGATTGTAGTGGTGTGTTGGTAATATAAGATACATGGATAAACATGTGGAGATGGAGGATGGCTGAGCATTGGAGTGACAGACCACATGTTGGCAGGGGTCATGGGACCGTGGTGATGGAGGTCTACTGGGGGACGTTCTGGCCCTCTGACCCTTTGACCCTTGTATATTCTCCATTGTGCTGACAGATTGACCAGACAAAGCGCTTACTAGGCGCTTTGACATACTAGATTTATAGTCTAATCATTCCACTAAAGAAAAACATACATACCAGAGAAATATGCCTATAAGCAATTGGATACCCTAGGGATAGCGGGGACAGAACAAAGAGTGCATTGATTTAGTGGTGAGGGGAAGGACACAGAGTATGTTGACACTAAGATAGAGGGTCTGACCACTATTATAATTTAACTGAAAGCAGATGATGACCGTTAGTATGTGTGAACAAGCAGGAAGCCTGAACTAAAAAGATAATGATGGCGGGAAGGATAGGGGAAGTATGCTTATTTGCATATGGGGTGGACTCATATGCTATTTGTGTATAAAGAGCGAACTAGTGCTCTGGGAGTGTGTGTGTTCCGCGGACATTCCAAATTGCAATACAATTGTAATAAAAACATTTATTTGAGTTCACAAAAGTTCTTGTAAGAGTTATATTTGAAGTGATTTTCCACGACAGTTCCCTCAGGCCTGGAGGGAAGCTAAAGTCATTCTGCTACCCAGGAATAGTAAAGCTCCCTTTACTGGCTCAAATAACCATCCAATCAGCCTGTTACCAACCCTTAGTAAACTTTTGGGGGAAAAAATAGTGTTTGACCAGATACATTATATTATTTATTTCACAGTAAACAAATTGAAAACAGAATTTCATCTTATAGGGAAAGACACTCAACAAGCACAGCACTTACACAAATGACTGATGATTGGCTGAGAGAAATTGATGACAAAAAGATTGTGGGGGCTGTTTTGTGCGGCTTTTGACATTATCGCTCATAGTCTGCTGCTTTCAAAATGTATGTGTTATGGCTTTACACCCCCTGCTATATTGTGGATAAAGAGTTACCTGTCTAACAGAACACAGAGGGTGTTCTTTAATGGAGGCTTCTCCAACATAATCCAGGTAGAATCAGGAATTCCCCAGGGCAGCTGTCTAGGCCCATTGAAAAAGTTATCTTTACTAATGAATTGCCACTGGCTTTGAAGAAAGCAAGAGTGTTTGTGTATGCGGATGACTCAACACTATACACGTCAGCTACTACAGCGACTGAAATGACTGCAACACTTAACAAAGAGATGCAGTTAGTTTCAGAGTGGGTGGCAAGGAATAAGTTAGTCCTTGTATTTGGGACAAATCATTCACTAAACCCTAAAGCTCAACTAAATCTTGCAATAAATAATGTGGACATTGAGCAAGTTGAGGTGACTAAACTGCTTGGAGTAACCCTGGATTGTAAACTGTCATGGTCAAAACATATTGATACAACAGTAGCTAAGATGGGGAGAAGTCTGTCCATAATAAAGTGATGCTCTACCTTCTTAACAACACTGTCAACGAGAGAGAGAGAGAGAGAGACAGAGACAGAGGTGAAGGTTTGAAGGGTGAGAGAAGCAGCGAGGTCAGAGGTGAGAGGATGTGACATGGATGAGGGTTTGACCCCAAGTCACCCTGAGCCATACCTCCATGTCATAAAATTTTTGTATTTTCATTTAACCCTTTATTTAACGAGGCAAGTCGGTTTAAGAACAAATTCTTATTAACAATGACAGCCTACCCTTGGTCAAAACACTGGGCCAATTGTGCGTTGCCCTATGGAACTCACAAATCACCTCCGGTTGTGATACAGCCTGGAACCGAACCAGGGTCTGTAGTGACGCCTCTAGCACTGAGATGCAGTGCCTTAGACCGCTGCGCCACTCGTGCCGTCTATTTGAGAGTATTTTCATCGTTTAGAAATGAAAGCACTTTATGTATCCAGTACCCCCCCACTTTAACGTGTCATAAGTATTCTGATCAATTCACTTATAGTGTATTAAAGTAGTCAAAAGTTTAGTATTTGGTCCCATATTCCTAGAACACAAAATCACTACATCACCCTTGTGATCACAAATTGGTTGGATGCAATTACAGTTTGTTTTGTTGGCTTCAGACCGTGTTGAGCCCATGTAACAGTATAAGTTTAGTCCGTCCCCTCGCCCCGACACGGGTGCGAACCAGGGACCCTCTGCACACATCAACAACTGACACCCACGAAGCATCGTTACCCATCGCTCCACAAAAGCCGCTGCCCTTGCAGAGCAAGGGGAAACCCTACTTCAAGTCTCAGAGCAAGTGACGTCACCGATTGAAACGCTATTAGCGCGCACCACCGCTAACTAGCTAGCCATTTCACATCCGTTACACCCAGAACAGGAAAGGAATAGCAAACGATGCGCTGTGTAACTCTGTAGTGACTTCCATTGTCCAGGTAAGAACAACAACGTGTCTGAACAACGTCTACAATCGTGTGGATGATACCGTGGTTACGGACAATCACCAATAACTACGAGTGAGAAAGTCACAGATGCACAAACATCATACCCACAAGAAGATCCCAACCTCCTCTGTTATTGGTGATGGTGAAGGGTTTAGTGTGTTTTTTGGGGGACATGATTATCGTGAAATCTGCAACTTTCTCACTCGTCATTGTTAACAATTCATTCATGATTATCCGTAACCATGGTAGCATCAACACCAATGTAGAAGGGCTCAGAAACATATTATATTCCTACCACACAACAACAAGTGAACACAAAATGACAATACATAATTTACCATTCACCTCCACTGGGCACAAAGTCATCTGAAACAACCAAAACAAACTGCCAAACAGCATAAAGAACATTTTGTAGAGTCACGAGCTTGATGTAGTCACTGCATGTTGACATAACACAACATTGTGGAAGAATTATGGGAATTTGAAAAAGCAACCCAAAGGTCACCACCACTTGGTTGAGGCGTGAAGCTGGAGAAATGTAACCACTCTCAAATTCACAGACAGAACTATGGATACAGGAACTGATCATCTAGATTAATAGACAGAAATATGGATACAGGAACTGATCATGTAGATTCACAGACAGAACTATGGATACAGGAACTGATCATGTAGATTCACAGACAGAACTATGGAAACAGGAACTGATCATCTAGATTCACAGACAGAACTATGGAAACAGGAACTGATCATATAGATTAACAGACAGAACTATAGATACAGGAAGTGATCATGTAGATTCACAGACAGAACTATGGAAACAGGAACTGATCATCTAGATTCACAGACAGAACTATGGAAACAGGAACTGATCATCTAGATTCACAGACAGAACTATAGATGCAAGACCTGATCATCTAGATTCACAGACAGAACTATGGAAACAGGAAGTGATCATCTAGATTCACAGACAGAACTATGGAAACAGGAACTGATCATCTAGATTCACAGACAGAACTATGGAAACAGGAACTGATCATCTAGATTCACAGACAGAACTATAGATACAGGAACTGATCATCTAGATTCACAGACAGAAGTAACAGTTACCTTAATTCTCCAGTAGATGGCGCACGGCGGTCAGTTAAAACCTTTGTCCAATTCGCTGGCAGCCTGTTTGTGTGCCAGTCACACAGTGCCCGTGCGTGTGTAGGTTTGTACGGGGGAGGGAGGTTTACCATGGCGGGTCAGCCTCCAGTGTCCACGTTGAGTTGTTGGGGGGGAGAGAGAGATTCATCTGTCACAGTGTCGAGGAATGTGAATCAGTCTCTCTGTCTGTCTTGGGTGAGCTCTCTCCACTCCTCATTACGCAATGCAGACAGTAGTCCTATTTGTTTCTATAACATTGCATTACTTTTTATTTTTTTATTTAGAAGTATAAAGGATTATAATACATAGAATACATTTGTTGAGTCTTTAGGAACAGAATATCTAACTGATAAAAATAGTTTACCACGAAAAGAGACTTTACCACAAGCTTGTTGAAGAGACAACTATCTAACTATCCAGTGGAGTAATCCTGTAATCCTCCCGAACCCCATTCCAGCATTTACAGAGAATCTCTCTTTCAGGCTTTTTGTTTCCCTCTCTTTTTAATACCGAATTCTCGGGATGCGCGTGTTCCTGTTCGCAGCGACGGTACTTTTCGCGCACAATCTCACCGGGTCTGGTGCCGGCGCCGAGTCCAGCTCCAAAAAGTGTTCCTCCCAGTGCGACGTGAGCGCGTGTCCTAGTCCGAAATGCCCCAGCGGGTATATCCCAGACCGGTGCAACTGTTGCCTGGTGTGTTCCCGGGGCGAGGGTGAACTCTGTGGCCGGAAAAATTACCTCCTGTGTGGGGACGGCTTAGAGTGTAGGTCCCCTAACGGTCCTAACGAGGGCCTGGCGGGGAAGCGGAGCTCCAAGCGGCGGCTGTGTCAGTGTAAGATGGGGTATAAGGTGTGTGGTAGCGACGGGAAGACGTACAGGAATGTGTGTCGGATGAAGGCTGCCAGCCGGAAAGCTCTTCAGAAGGAAAGGGAGGCCATCACCCAAGCACACAAGGGACCCTGTCCATCAGGTAAGTCCTAGCCGTTAGCCTATAGCCTAGCTCTCATCCAGGGCGTTACGTGCGGCTTGAGTTGCGTTTTATTTTATGAGTACCATGGCAACTCACAGCTGTATTTGAAGAAGGCCCTGTCCATATGTAAAGCCCTGGGCCAGAGCTAGCATATACAGTGCATTGAGAAGGTATTCAGACACCTTGACTTTTTCCACATTTTGTTATGTTACAGCTTTATTCTACACACAAAACCATATAATGACAAAGCAAAAACAGGTTTTTAGACATTTTTGCAAACTAATAAACTCAGCAAAAAAAAGAAACGTCCTCACTGTCAACTGCGTTTATTTTCAGCAAACTTAACTTGTGTAAATATTTGTATGAACATAACAAGATTCAACAACTGAGACATAAACTGAACAAGTTCCACAGACATGTGACTAACAGAAATTTAATAATGTGTCCCTGAACAAAGGGGGGGGTCAAAATCAAAAGTAAAAGTCAGTATCTGGTGTGGCCACCAGCTGCATTAAGTACTGCAGTGCATCTCTTCCTCATGGACTGCACCAGATTTGCTAGTTCTTGCTGTGAGATGTCACCCCACTCTTCCACCAATGCACCTGCAAGTTCCCAGACATTTCTGGGGGGAATGGCCCTAGCCCTCACCCTCCGATCCAACAGGTCCAAGAAGTGCTCAAAAATAGTTTACCACGAAAAGAGACTTTACCACAAGCTTGTTGAAGAGACAACTATCTAACTATCCAGTGGAGTAATCCTGTAATCCTCCCGAACCCCATTCCAGCATTTACAGAGAATCTCTCTTTCAGGCTTTTTGTTTCCCTCTCTTTTTATTACCGAATTCTCGGGATGCGGGTGTTCCTGTTCGCAGCGACGGTACTTTTCACACACAATCTCACCGGGTCTGGTGCCGGCGCCGAGTCCAGCTCCAAAAAGTGTTCCTCCCAGTGCGACGTGAGCGCGTGTCCTAGTCCGAAATGCCCCAGCGGGTATATCCCAGACCGGTGCAACTGTTGCCTGGTGTGTTCCCGGGGCGAGGGTGAACTCTGTGGCCGGAAAAACGACCTCCTGTGTGGGGACGGCTTAGAGTGTAGGTCCCCTAACGGTCCTAACGAGGGCCTGGCGGGGAAGCGGAGCTCCAAGCGGCGGCTGTGTCAGTGTAAGATGGGGTATAAGGTGTGTGGTAGCGACGGGAAGACGTACAGGAATGTGTGTCGGATGAAGGCTGCCAGCCGGAAAGCTCTTCAGAAGGAAAGGGAGGCCATCACCCAAGCACACAAGGGACCCTGTCCATCAGGTAAGTCCTAGCCGTTAGCCTATAGCCTAGCTCTCATCCAGGGCGTTACGTGCGGCTTGAGTTGCGTTTTATTTTATGAGTACCATGGCAACTCACAGCTGTATTTGAAGAAGGCCCTGTCCATATGTAAAGCCCTGGGCCAGAGCTAGCATATACAGTGCATTGGGAAGGTATTGAGACACCTTGACATTTTCCACATTTTGTTACGTTACAGCCTTATTCTAAAATGTATTACATTCTACACACAATACCATATAATGACAAAGCAAAAACAGGTTTTTAGAAATTTTTGCAAACTAATAAACTCAGCAAAAAAAGAAACGTCCTCTCACTGTCAACTGCGTTTATTTTCAGCAAACTTAACATGTGTAAATATTTGTATGAACATAACAAGATTCAACAACTGAGACATAAACTGAACAAGTTCCACAGAAATGTGACTAACAGAAATTTAATAATGTGTCCCTGAACAAAGGGGGGGTCAAAATCAAAAGTAAAAGTCAGTATCTGGTGTGGCCACCAGCTGCATTAAGTACTGCAGTGCATCTCCTCCTCGTGGACTGCACCAGATTTGCTAGTTCTTGCTGTGAGATGTTACCCCACTCTTCCACCAATGCACCTGCAAGTTCCCGGACATTTCTGGGGGGAATGGCCCTAGCCCTCACCCTCCGATCCAACAGGTCCAAGAAGTGCTCAATGGGATTGCGATCCGGGCTCTTCGATGGCCATGGAAGAACACTGACATTCCTGTCTTGTAGGAAATCACGCACAGAACGAGCAGTATGGCTGGTGGCATTGTCATGCTGGAGGATCATGTCAGGATGAGCCTGCAGGAAGGGTACCACATGAGGGAGGAGGATGTCTTCCCTGTAACGCCCAGCGTTGAGATTGCCTGCAATGACAACAAGCTCAGTCCGATGATGCTGTGACACACCACCCCAGACCATGACGGACCTTCCACCTCCAAATCGATCCCGCTCCAGAGTACAGGCCTCGGTGTAACGCTCATTCCTTTTACGATAAATGCGAATCCGACCATCACCCCTGGTGAGACAAAACCGCGACTCGCCAGTGAAGAGCACTTTTTGCCAGTCCTGTTTGGTCCGGCGACGGTGGGTTTGTGCCCATAGGCGACGTTGTTGCCGGTGATGTCTGGTGAGGACCTGCCTTACAACAGGCCTACAAGCCTTCACTCCCGCCTTCACTCCCTCTCTCAGCCTATTGCGGACAGTCTGAGCACTGATGGAAGGATTGTGCGTTCCTAGTGTAACTCGGGCAGTTGTTGTTGCCATCCTGTACCTGTCCCGCAGGTGTGATGTTCGGATGTACCAATCCTGTGCAGGTGTTGTTACAAGTAGTCTGCCACTGCGAGGCCAATCAGCTGTCCGTCCTGTTTCCCTGTAGCGCTGTCTTAGGCGTCTTACAGTACGGACATTGCAACTTATTGCCCTGGCCACATCTGCAGGCCTCATGCCTCCTTGCAGCATGCTTAAGACATGTTCACGCAGATGAGCAGGGACCCTGGGGATCTTTCTTTTAGTGTTTTTCAGAGTCAGTAGAAAGGCCTCTTTAGTGTCCTAAATTTTCATAACTGTGACATTAATTGCCTACCGTCTGTAAGATGTTAGTGTCTTCACGACCGTTCCACAGGTGCATGTTCATTAATTGTTTATGGTTCATTGAAGCATAGGAAACAGTGTTTAAACCCTTTACAATGAAGATCTGTGAAGTTATTTGGATTTGTATGAATTATCTTTGAAAGGCCACTGTGTTCTTTGGGACCTTCAATGCTGCAGAAATGTTTCGGTACCCTTTCCCAGATCTGTGCCTCGACACAATCCTGTCTTGGCGCAATACGGACAATTCCTTCGACTTCATGGCTTGGTTTTTGTTCAGACATGCACTATCAACTGTGGGACCTTAAATAGACAGGTGTGTGCCTTTCCAAATCATGTCCAATCAATCGAATTTACCACAGGTGGACTCCAATCAAGTTGTAGAAACATCTCAAAGATAATCAATGGAAACAGGATGCACCTGAGCTCAATTTCGACTCTCATAGCAAAGGGTCTGAATACTTGAATAAAGTATTTCTGTATAAAAAAAATATATATATATATATATTTAAAAAACTATTTTTGCTTTGTCATTATGGGGTATTATGTGTAGATTGATGAGGCTAGTTTGGAGACACTAATAACAATAAACCAGCCAACAGTTAAAGGACTATAACAATAAACTAGCCTACAGTTAAAGGACTATAACAATAAACTAGCCTACAGTTAAAGGGCTAATACAATAAACTAGCCTACAGTTAAAGGGCTAATACAATAAACTAGCCTACAGTTAAAGGACTATAACAATAAACTAGCCTACAGTTAAAGGGCTAATACAATAAACTAGCCTACAGTTAAAGGGCTAATACAATAAACTAGCCTACAGTTAAAGGGCTAATACAATAAACTAGCCTACAGTTAAAGGGCTAATACAATAAACTAGTCTACAGTTAAAGGACTAATACAATAAACTAGCCTACAGTTAAAGGACTATAACAATAAACTAGCCTACAGTTAAAGGACTAATACAATAAACTAGCCTACAGTTAAAGGACTAATACAATAAACTAGCCTACAGTTAAAGGACTAATACAATAAACTAGCCTACAGTTAAAGGACTATAACAATAAACTAGCCTACAGTTAAAGGGCTAATACAATAAACTAGCCTACAGTTAAAGGACTAATACAATAAACTAGCCTACAGTTAAAGGGCTAATACAATAAACTAGCCTACAGTTAAAGGGCTAATACAATAAACTAGCCTACAGTTAAAGGGCTAATACAATAAACTAGCCTACAGTTAAAGGGCTAATACAATAAACTAGCCTACAGTTAAAGGACTAATACAATAAACTAGCCTACAGTTAAATGACTAATACAATAAACTAGCCTACAGTTAAAGGACTAATACAATAAACTAGCCTACAGTTAAAGGACTATAACAATAAACTAGCCTACAGTTAAAGGGCTAATACAATAAACTAGCCTACAGTTAAAAGGCTAATACAATAAACTAGCCTACAGTTAAAGGGCTAATACAATAAACTAGCCTACAGTTAAAGGACTAATACAATAAACTAGCCTACAGTTAAAGGACTAATACAATAAACTAGC
>NW_026600214.1:1468302-1470802 GCF_029448725.1 Salvelinus fontinalis
GATGTCTCTAGGAACTACAGAAACCATCAACCCAGAGATAGAGACCTGATGTCTCTAGGAAAAACAGTACCCATCAACCCAGAGATAGAGACCTGATGTCTCTAGGAACTACAGTACCCATCAACCCAGAGATAGAGACCTGATGTCTCTAGGAACTACAGTACCCATCAACCCAGAGATAGAGACCTGATGTCTCTAGGAACTACAGTACCCATCAACCCAGAGATAGAGACCTGATGTCTCTAGGAACTACAGTACCCACCAACCCAGAGATAGAGACCTGATGTCTCTAGGAACTACAGTACCCATCAACCCAGAGATAGAGACCTGATGTCTCTAGGAACTACAGTACCCATCAACCCATAGATAGAGACCTGATGTCTCTAGGAACTACAGTACCCATCAACCCAGAGATAGAGACCTGATGTCTCTAGGAACTACAGTACCCATCAACCCAGAGATAGAGACCTGATGTCTCTAGGAACTACAGTACCCATCAACCCAGAGATAGAGACCTGATGTCTCTAGGAACTACAGTACCCATCAACCCAGAGATAGAGACCTGATGTCTCTAGGAACTACAGTACCCATCAACCCAGAGATAGAGACCTGATGTCTCTAGGAACTACAGTACCCATCAACCCAGAGATAGAGACCTGATGTCTCTAGGAACTACAGTACCCATCAACCCAGAGATAGAGACCTGATGTCTCTAGGAACTACAGTACCCATCAACCCAGAGATAAAGACCTGATGTCTCTAGGAACTACAGTACCCATCAACCCAGAGATAGAGACCTGATGTCTCTAGGAACTACAGTACCCATCAACCCAGAGATAGAGACCTGCTGTCTCTAGGAACTACAGTACCCATCAACCCAGAGATAGAGACCTGATGTCTCTAGGAACTACAGTACCCATCAACCCAGAGATAGAGACCTGATGTCTCTAGGAACTACAGTACCCATCAACCCAGAGATAGAGACCTGATGTCTCCAGGAACTACAGTACCCATCAACCCAGAGATAGAGACCTGATGTCTCTAGGAACTACAGTACCCATCAACCCAGAGATAGAGACCTGATGTCTCTAGGAACTACAGTACCCATCAACCCAGAGATAGAGACCTGATGTCTCTAGGAACGACAGTACCCATCAACCCAGAGATAGAGACCTGATGTCTCTAGGAACGACAGTACCCATCAACCCAGAGATAGAGACTTGATGTCTATAGGAACTACAGTACCCATCAACCCAGAGATAGAGACCTGATGTCTCTAGGAACTACAGAAACCATCAACCCAGAGATAGAGACCTGATGTCTCTAGGAAAAACAGTACCCATCAACCCAGAGATAGAGACCTGATGTCTCTAGGAACTACAGTACCCATCAACCCAGAGATAGAGACCTGATGTCTCTAGGAACTACAGTACCCATCAACCCAGAGATAGAGACCTGATGTCTCTAGGAACTACAGTACCCATCAACCCAGAGATAGAGACCTGATGTCTCTAGGAACTACAGTACCCATCAACCCAGAGATAGAGACCTGATGTCTCTAGGAACTACAGTACCCATCAACCCAGAGATAGAGACCTGATGTCTCTAGGAACTACAGTACCCATCAACCCAGAGATAGAGACCTGATGTCTCTAGGAACTACAGTACCCATCAACCCAGAGATAGAGACCTGATGTCTCTAGGAACTACAGTACCCATCAACCCAGAGATAGAGACCTGCTGTCTCTAGGAACTACAGTACCCACCAACCCAGAGATAGAGACCTGATGTCTCTAGGAACTACAGTACCCATCAACCCAGAGATAGAGACCTGATGTCTCTAGGAACTACAGTACCCATCAACCCAGAGATAGAGACCTGATGTCTCTAGGAACTACAGTACCCATCAACCCAGAGATAGAGACCTGATGTCTCTAGGAACTACAGTACCCATCAACCCAGAGATAGAGACCTGATGTCTATAGGAACTACAGTACCCATCAACCCAGAGATAGAGACCTGATGTCTCTAGGAACTACAGTACCCATCAACCCAGAGATAGAGACCTGATGTCTCTAGGAACTACAGTACCCATCAACCCAGAGATAGAGACATGATGTCTCTAGGAACTACAGAAACCATCAACCCAGAGATAGAGACCTGATGTCTCTAGGAACTACAGTACCCATGAACCCAGAGATAGAGACCTGATGTCTCTAGGAACTACAGTACCCATCAACCCAGAGATAGAGACCTGATGTCTCTAGGAACTACAGTACCCATCAACCCAGAGATAGAGACCTGATGTCTCTAGGAACTACAGTACCCATCAACCCAGAGATAGAGACCTGCTGTCTCTAGGAACTACAGTACCCATCAACCCAGAGATAGAGACCTGATGTCTCTAGGAACTACAGTACCCATCAACCCAGAGATAGAGACCTGATGTCTCTAGGAACTACAGTACCCATCAACCCAGAGATAGAGACCTGATGTCTCT
>NW_026600214.1:1475802-1480802 GCF_029448725.1 Salvelinus fontinalis
CAAACACGCAACCACACACACACACACACACACCTGTGCAGGAATATATAAATAGTAAATAGTGATTTGATAATGTGCTGTTTTTCAGTAACGACAGGAGTGAAGAAGAAGCGTCTGATAGGCATTAAGATGCTCACTGTCACAGATGGGTAAAACACACACACACACACACACACACACAGACAGACAGACAGACAGACAGACAGACTGTTTTTCAGTAACGACAGGAGTGAAGAAGAAGCGTCTGATAGGCATTAAGATGCTCACTGTCACAGATGGGTAAAACACACACACACACACACACACACACAGACAGACAGACAGACAGACAGACAGACTGTTTTTCAGTAACGACAGGAGTGAAGAAGAAGCGTCTGATAGGCATTAAGATGCTCACTGTCACAGATGGGTAAAACACACACACACAGACAGACAGACAGACAGACAGACAGACAGACAGACAGACACACAGACAGACAGACAGACAGACAGACAGACAGACAGACAGACAGACACCCTTTTTCATGCACTGTTGTGATATGTATGTAACTTACTAATAATATAGTTATATAGGCCCTAAAAATGACCATAAACCTCATTAAAATCTGTCAGCGTGAATTAATTTGAAACTTTTAATTTGAAATTTGGAGGTGGTTATTTTTAACTACAGTTTAGTCAACTGAGCAATGCAAATATTAAATCTGTGAGATTATAAAGAGGTTCACTGTATATTTGTATCTTATGGATGGTCAGTCCCTGCATCCATACCTCTATCTATGGATTAGACAGTGATTACATTTCTCCAGTCCACTTTGTTTTTGTTTCAACTGCAGATAAACCCTTTAATCTACATAATGTATAAACACTGCTCAAAAAAATAAAGGGAACACTTAAACAACACAATGTAACTCCAAGTCCAAGATGCTATGGACTGGCCCGCCCGTTCCCCAGACCTGAATCCAATTGAGCACATCTGGGACATCATGTCTCGCTCCATCCACCAACGCCACGTTGCACCACAGACTGTCCAGGAGTTGGCGGATGCTTTAGTCCAGGTCTGGGAGGAGATCCCTCAGGAGACCATCCGCCACCTCATCAGGAGCATGCCCAGGCGTTGTAGGGAGGTCATACAGGCACGTGGAGGCCACACACACTACTGAGCCTCATTTTGACTTGTTTTAAGGACATTACATCAAAGTTGGATCAGCCTGTAGTGTGGTTTTCCACTTTCATTTTGAGTGTGACTCCAAATCCAGACCTCCATGGGTTGATAAATCTGATTTCCATTGATAATTTTTTGTGTGATTTTGTTGTCAGCACATTCAACTATGTAAAGAAACAAGTATTTAATAAGAATATTTCATTCATTCAGATCTAGGATGTGTTATTTTAGTGTTCACTTTATTTTTTTGAGCAGTGTATATAATGTAGTCTGGTAGAGGACTAATCTACATAATGTATATATATATACTGTAGTCTGGTAGAGGACTAATCTAATGTATATATATACTGTAGTCTGGTAGAGGACTAATCTACATAATGTATATATATATACTGTAGTCTGGTAGAGGACTAATCTAATGTATATATATATACTGTAGTCTGGTCGAGGACTAATCTAATGTATATATATACTGTAGTCTGGTAGAGGACTAATCTACATAATGTATATATATATATAATGTAGTCTGGTAGAATACTAATCTACATAATGTGTATATATATAATGTAGTCTGGTAGAGGACTAATCTAATGTATATATATTATGTAGTCTGGTAGAGGACTAATCTAATGTATATATATACTGTAGTCTGGTAGAGGACTAATCTACATAATGTATATATATACTGTAGTCTGGTAGAGGACTAATCTAATGTATATATATACTGTAGTCTGGTAGAGGACTAATCTACATAATGTATCTATATATAATGTAGTCTGGTAGAGGACTAATCTAATGTATATATATACTGTAGTCTGGTAGAGGACTAATCTACATAATGTATATATATATAATGTAGTCTGGTAGAGGACTAATCTAATGTATATATATAATGTTGTCTGGTAGAGGACTAATCTAATGTATATATATAATGTAGTCTGGTAGAGGACTAATCTACATAATGTATATATATACTGTAGTCTGGTAGAGGACTAATCTAATGTATATATATAATGTAGCCTGGTAGAGGACTAATCTACATAATGTATCTATATATAATGTAGTCTGGTAGAGGACTAATCTACATAATGTATCTATATATAATGTAGTCTGGTAGAGGACTAATCTAATGTATATATATAATGTAGTCTGGTAGAGGACTAATCTAATGTATATATATACTGTAGTCTGGTAGAGGACTAATCTAATGTATATATGTATAATGTAGTCTGGTAGAGGACTAATCTAATGTATATATATAATGTAGTCTGGTAGAGGACTAATCTAATGTATATATATATAATGTAGTCTGGTAGAGGACTAATCTAATGTATATATATACTGTAGTCTGGTAGAGGACTAATCTACATAATGTATATATATATAATGTAGTCTGGTAGAGGACTAATCTAATGTATATATATAATGTAGTCTGGTAGAGGACTAATCTAATGTATATATATTAATGTAGTCTGGTAGAGGACTAATCTACATAATGTATCTATATATAATGTAGTCTGGTAGAAGACTAATCTACATAATGTATATATATACTGTAGTCTGGTAGAGGACTAATCTAATGTATATATATAATGTAGCCTGGTCGAGGACTAATCTACATAATGTATATATATACTGTAGCCTGGTAGAGGACTAATCCAATGTATATGTATAATGTAGTCTGGTAGAGGACTATTCTAATGTATATATATACTGTAGTCTGGTAGAGGACTAATCTAATGTATATATATAATGTAGTCTGGTAGAGGACTAATCTACATAATGTATATATATACTGTAGTCTGGTAGAGGACTAATCTACATAATGTATATATATACTGTAGTCTGGTAGAGGACTAATCTACATAACGTATATATATACTGTAGTCTGGTAGAGGACTAATCTAATGTATATATATACTGTAGTCTGGTAGAGGACTAATCTAATGTATATATATACTGTAGTCTGGTAGAGGACTAATCTAATGTATATATATACTGTAGTCTGGTAGAGGACTAATCTAATGTATATATATAATGTAGTCTGGTAGAGGACTAATCTACATAACGTATATATATACTGTAGTCTGGTAGAGGACTAATCTAATGTATATATATACTGTAGTCTGGTAGAGGACTAATCTAATGTATATATATACTGTAGTCTGGTAGAGGACTAATCTAATGTATATATATACTGTAGTCTGGTAGAGGACTAATCTAATATATATATATATACTGTAGTCTGGTAGAGGACTAATCTAATGTATATATATATACTGTAGTCTGGTAGAGGACTAATCTAATGTATATATATAATGTAGTCTGGTAGAGGACTAATTTACATAATGTATATATATATATATAATGTAGTCTGGTAGAGGACTAATCTAATGTATATATATACTGTAGTCTGGTGGAGGACTAATCTAATATATATATATACTGTAGTCTGGTAGAGGACTAATCTAATGTATATATATACTGTAGTCTGGTAGAGGACTAATCTAATGTATATATATACTGTAGTCTGGTAGAGGACTAATCTAATGTATATATATAATGTAGCCTGGTCGAGGACTAATCTACATAATGTATATATATATACTGTAGTCTGGTAGAGGACTAATCTAATGTATATATATACTGTAGTCTGGTAGAGGACTAATCTACATAACGTATATATATATAATGTAGCCTGGTCGAGGACTAATCTACATAATGTATATATATATACTGTAGTCTGGTAGAGGACTAATCTACATAATGTATATATATACTGTAGTCTGGTAGAGGACTAATCTAATGTATATATATACTGTAGTCTGGTAGAGGACTAATCTACATAACGTATATATATATAATGTAGTCTGGTGGAGGACTAATCTACATAATGTATATATATATACTGTAGTCTGGTAGAGGACTAATCTAATGTATATATATATACTGTAGTCTGGTAGAGGACTAATCTACATAATGTATATATATATATAATGTAGTCTGGTAGAGGACTAATCTAATGTATATATATAATGTAGTCTGGTAGAGGACTAATCTAATGTATATGTATAATGTAGTCTGGTAGAGGACTAATCTAATGTATATATATTAATGTAGTCTGGTAGAGGACTAATCTAATGTATATGTATAATGTAGTCTGGTAGAGGACTATTCTAATGTATATGTATAATGTAGTCTGGTAGAGGACTAATCTAATGTATATATATATAATGTAGTCTGGTAGAGGACTAATCTAATGTATATGTATAATGTAGTCTGGTAGAGGACTAATGTACATAATGTATATATATATAATGTAGTCTGGTGGAGGACTAATCTAATGTATATATATACTGTAGTCTGGTAGAGGACGAATCTACATAATGTATATATATATATAATGTAGTCTGGTAGAGGACTAATCTAATGTATATATATACTGTAGTCTGGTAGAGGACTAATCTACATAATGTATATATATATATAATGTAGTCTGGTAGAGGACTAATCTAATGTATATATATACTGTAGTCTGGTAGAGGACTAATCTAATGTATATATATAATGTAGTCTGGTGGAGGACTAATCTACATAATGTATGTGTATAATGTAGTCTGGTAGAGGACTAATGTACATAATGTATATACAGTGGGGAGAACAAGTATTTGATACACTGCCGATTTTGCAGGTTTTCCAACTTACAAAGCATGTAGAATTCTGTAATTTTTATCATAGGTACACTTCAACTGTGAGAGACGGAATCTAAAACAAAAATCCAGAAAATCACATTGTATGATTTTTAAGTAATCAATTTGCATTTTATTGCATGACATAA